>NW_017096445.1:65130-66483 GCF_001412225.1 Nicrophorus vespilloides
GAGGAGGATGCTATGGGGGAATGCATCCATTTATCATGGGAGAGTTGCCGGCGCGAGATGGCGGTTGAACCGGAAACGGGCATTGATATTGATTACAATTCGTGAGGGGACGCGCGGCAAAATTTAAAATTTCTCTCACAAAATTGATGAAATCAATAGATTCAAAACGCAACATAAACAATTATTGATAAATATATTGAAATACGAAATGTCAATTTCCGATGATTGTCAAATGAGGAAACTGTGCAATTGTTTCATTTCAATTGATTTTTATACAAATTTCATTTTGTCAATAATTATTGTGTGAAATGAAGAAAACTTAAATGATTTTATATTTGAATCCAAAATCGAAATTCATGAAACATTTGCATTAATTTTAGATTTCAATTGAAAATCAAGTAAACAAGTTCTTCAAATGTTCCAAATTCCTTTCATACGTGAACCTAGAAATGTCAATTTCCGATGACTGTCAAATGACGAAACTGCAATTGTTTCATTTCAATTGATTTTTATACAAATTTCAATTTTTCAATACTTAATGTATGAAACGATGAAAACTTAAATGATTTGATATTTCAATCCAAAATCAAAATTCATGAAACATTTGCATTAATTTTAGTTTTCAATTGAAAATCAAGTAAACAAGTTCTTCAAATGTTCCAAATTCGTTTCATTCGTGAACCACGAAATGTCAGTTTTCGATGATTGTCAAGTGAGGAAACTGCAATTGTTTCATTTCAATTGATTTTTATACAAATTTCAATTTTTCAATACTTAACGTATGAAACGATGAAAACTTAAATGATTTGATATTTCAATCTAAAATCGAAATTCATGAAACATTTGCATTAATTTTAGTTTTGAACCACGGAATGTCAGTTTTCGATGATTGTCAAATGAGGAAACTGCAATTGTTTCATTTCAATTGATTTTTATACAAATTTCAATTTTTTTATAATTAATGTGATGATATGTCAATCCAAAATCGAAATTCATGAAACATTTGCATTAATTTTAGTTTTCAATTGAAAATCAAGTAAACAAGTTCTTCAAATCTTCCAAATTAGTTTCATTCGAGAATCACGAAATGTCAGTTTCCGATGACTGTCAAATGACGAAACTGCAATTGTTTCATTTCAATTGATTTTTATACAAATTTCAATTGCTAATAATACAAAAAAAAATGAAATTCAGTGTCATTGAAATATGAAATGTCAATTTTCGATTTCAATTACAATCAAGTTACCAATTTTCATTTCTCAACTGAACGGACATCTAAGTATTATGAAATGCTTTTAGGAAATGAATGAAAAAGAAATCTGGATCGAAACGTGCTTTGGATAAAAAAAAAAA
>NW_017096446.1:0-77631 GCF_001412225.1 Nicrophorus vespilloides
TAGGTTAGGTTAGGTTAGGTTAGGTTAGGTTAGGTTAGGTTAGGTTATACATTTTGTATGACATACAATTGTTAGTTTTATAATGTGACTTTTTACTAAAAATGAAGTTTAGTGATTAACAATTAAAACATATTACACATATCAACATTTTAGCATTCAGATTATTATAGTTTAATTATGTGACTTTTAGCCAAAATGCTAATTACACATAACAACATTATGAAATAAAACTGTTGACATTCAAGTTATTATACTTCTAAAAAATGACTTTTCAACAAAATACGTTTGGTAAATTTTCCACTAAATTTTTGTTCCATATCCACAATTTGAATACTTTTTTATTCAGGTTTTTATTGTTACATAATAAGATCTTACATCAAAATATGTATAGTAAATTACCCATTAAAATGTATTATACATATCAACTATACTTCTAAAACAACAAAAATATCCATAAAATGTATAATACATATCAACATTTGACACAACAATGTCAATAGTTTTGTGTCAAAATTTTGTTATAGTTTGTTAAGCTACTTAAAAATTATTACACATATCAACATTTTGAAACAAAACTTTTAACATTCAAATTATTTTAGTTTTATAATATGACGTTTAGTAAATTACCTATAAAAAAATACTATAGACAATTAAATTAATTCGATCGTGGTAGGACGACTTAACTATTCGGCTATTAGTCGCCCAAAATAATATAATTAATACGAATGTCATAATAGGAGAATCTAACTTTTTTTTCATTAAATTGTAATGTAACCTGTACTTTATATTATTAAGATATAGAATTTATTAATTATATAACTGATACAATATATACATTTAGTGATAGTTATTATTATATAAATACGTAGAATTCTTAATTATCTCCAATTTTGTTATGTATTACATATTAATTTGAAATAAATATTATTCCAAGTTAAATGTGACATTAAATTAAATTTTGTGAGATAAATCTTGAGTTTTGTTCGTATCAAATGGAAGTATTAAGGTAAACGACTTTGATATAACATCTGAATAATTCATTAGAGCATTTTAGAATTATAATACGGGATCAATCAGAGATATGTAAATCGATTAAAGCTGGAATAACATTAATGGAATTAATGAAAAACAGCGAAATATCTGCAGATAAATTTATACCTTAATTATAAAAAATTCATATTTGTTTTTATTTATTTTTTCTTATTCTACTATACTTATTTTATTTGAAATCTATTCTTAGTTCGATAAATTATCTACCATTTGACAATTGGTAAGCTGTTGTCAAGTAAATTTATTACTAAGATATTTGTGCAGCTATTCAAGTCTATCTTTGTTACTGTTGCTATTTTAAGGTCCTCGTATATCCTCTTATTTATGTTCTTGATTTGATTGGATATGAATCAAGATAATGTGTTTGAGTATATCAGCACTTCTTCAAATGGAAACAATTTCTGAATTTCAATGATACAAAAAATAAACGAAATAACTAGTTTATTTAGAATTCTTGAGAGTAAACTAGCACCAAAATTCTTTATATGAGACTATCAATTTCCTTATCTGATTTATAAAAAAAACAACCTGTATTCTGTATATTTATAAAATATAATCTTTTTAATTTAATTAGATTGAAATAAATTGAATTAATGATATATAATAAATTATTTACAAAAGTATACATTAATTTGTTTATAAAATAATACTTAAACTATTTACATTTTTGGGAAAGATTACTTTCAATGAAACTTTTATAATTTTAGTTTCTGCATATTTAGGAAATACAACATTATATAAACACGCAATAATAAATTCTAAGACTCGCGTCGTGTGACTTCAATTAGTCCAGATTCACTATAGTACGGTATACATTTTTTAAAACAAAATAAAATATATAAAAATTATGCACATTTTAAACAGTCTCTTTTTATACAGTTTCTTTTTATGCGATTTTAAAAACCTCGATTAGTCCGGTCTTTCAAATAGGACAAAATTCTGCATTATCTTGTACATGGGTCGGCAAACTGTGGCTCTCGAGCCACATGTGGCTCTTTGGGACTAATATGTTGCCTAAATGTTAAACAAATTTGTGACTCTTCCGTCTTAAAAATATATATTTGAGTAATCTTTAAAGTATTTTAAAATTTTTGGCTTCAATCTTAAAAGTTTGTATTTTTAATGAGAATAATAAACATTTTTGTAACAAATTTGATACTAAAATCTTACATAAATTGGACAGTATTTGTATACATTTACTAAGCTTTCTCTACAATATAAATTAATAGTTTGAAATGGAGCGGAAATACTTAGAATCGATATCCCTTTGTAGTCTGTATAAGAACCATAATTTACCTTTTCGTTTTGCTTCCTATATGAAGTGCATTTCACCATAGACAGCAATAAACATTGTCGTTATAACATTAGTCTCGGACAGGAAGATTGATACCATTAACCATATGTATAAAATCATAGACATGCAAAACCTGTAACAATAATACCAAATAACAAGTCACTATAAAATAGTTCAAATATGAGCAAAATAACCTATGATATACTTACCTTTGTATTCAATTCATAACATGGACAATAAAAATATACAATGAGCAATTTATAAACAAATGTAAAAAAAATATATATGGAACTCTTGCTACAACGATTTTCAAGTTCAATGTTTCCTATTGATCTAACCGATTCCAATTTCATTTCAGATATGCATACCTTGAAAACAAATCATTATCGCTGATTAATCATGCAATCGTCGCAATGTCGAAAACACTGGCTGAATGCAAACAGGAAAAATAACATTGCGTAAGTGAAACTTGGCCAAGGCTCGTGATACAGATATAGTATCTAACAAACTTCAAAATTATGTTAAATACATGATAGTTTTATTTCTATAACTAGATAGATTTTTTTAGTAGGAATCATTCATGCTCATGCTTAAAAAGTCCAGTTCATTGTTTCATGTGAGATAGATGACCGGAAAATAAAATCTACTTGAATATTTGCACAAATTTTTGTTTGTTATTAAAGTATAAATAAATGAAAATATAAATAGATTGTAGAAATTTTGTTGTAATTTTATTTTAAGGGAAAAAAACAATGTCAATTTTTTTATTTCCTTGTATCTAAACCCTCAAAATATAAATAATGCAAAATATCTACAAAATTAGACTGATTTAAATGAATTTCAAATGAATATATTAATCTTTTGATTAAAGTCATTTTTATTATTAAAATTCAGATGCTTTTCATTCGATTGTTTTTATTCGACATTTTAGAAAATATATTTGAAAATTATTGTATCTAAAAAATAATATATAGTGTACAGCTTGTACATAGTCTATTGAAATATCTTCAACTGCAATGCAATCAAACCAAACAGAAGAAAAAAAATCTTTCAGTTCGTTTAAATGAGCTGATACTGTATTGTATTTTGAGTAATGATAAATCACTTATGTTCCCAAAAACAAAACGATTCCAGCGATTGAAATATTAGTAATATTAAACTTTTGATATTTTAAACACAGAATATTTACAAATTGATCAGATTTTTGTTACAAATTGAAAAATAATAATATAATCAATAAATATTTCTATATAACTTTCAGTCTTTCATGTCTTAATTTCTGTTATTTTATATAGTTTTAGTTCCTATTGAATTTTGTCGGTTTTTGCATAGAAGTTTCATCATTTACTTCATTTAGTAAACTAGGTTTACATTCCCATTCAATATTTATGGCCATACTTATAAGATTTTGTTTTAAATTTTCGTATATAGTTAGCATTGTTAATGTAGCTTTTCTAATAATCCCGGGATTAAACCGTGAATCCCGGGAAATCCCGGAAAGTACCCATTAATTGTACAAATTTCAACATATATACAAGCAATAAGTATTTAATAGATAATCTTTTTTCATTAATTAATCTGATGTATCCAATCTACAGGTCATATCTACCAATATAAATTTATATATTTGTTAACATCTACAAATTTATAACATAATAATAGAGAAATAAATAAAATAAAAAAAAATATAAATAAAAAGCACATTCTTGGAATTTGCTATTGAAAAAAATTATATAAAAATGAAAGTAATGATGACTTTAATATAATGCAAGTAGACAAAATAAATGAGTAGAGTCTATTTAGACTCTAATTAGTCTTGCTAGCCTAAAATTGAAGAATACAAATAATGGGACTGATCATTAGTAAAGCAGATTAATTTCTAATCGTTTAAGATCAAGATTTATCGCGGTGAAATGCTTCAACTAATAGGCTAAATATAAATCATAACGTTTTAAAGCGTTCGAAGCCGCTCTCTTAGAAGTAGGAAACAGAAATAGAACCGCACACTTACAAAAAAAAAACGCGGAATGAAAATAAAATATTCGTAAAAAAATAAATAAAAGAACCTTCAACTGAAAACTATAACAATTTTGATCGCGATTCTCTGGATAAATCACTTATTTCTGTAACATTTGTAAAATAATTCAATAAATAACATCAATTTCTTGTATACTAATATTAGTGAGAAAGGTTTCTGAGGCCGAAAACTACGTACAAAACAGCCCGATAACCTCGCCTGTTTTTTTATATGTATATATATTAATGGAACCAACGCGTTGACCAACCCTATCTTCATTGTAGGGATTTAATAAAGACATGCTTGATAGGTAATACTAATTGAAATCGTTAACTTTATTAATGCGGCTGAATTAAAAGATAATAATAGTCGGCTTCTTCTAGGCAGGTGGGATTTTACTAGGGTTGCATGTTAGTTATGGTCCTTTATAAATCTGAGATTAAGATGTATAATTACATCTATATGGCTACAAAACAGCCGGCGGTAAATGTATTGAAAAAAATATATTTTTCGAAATATTCGTTTTCGGAACATAAAAAACATAAATTAGATACTTGTCTCAATTTTTTCTTGAAATTCAACCTATTATAGAAATTTTGTAGTCATTTTTATTGTGTATAGAGATTATAAGAATGTATACTTTTGACAATCTGCCAAGTCTTAACGTTGATGCTAAAAATCATATAAGAATATCATGTAATGATGAGTAAATGCAAGTACATTATTTAGTGTTAATAATAATAATACACAATTTATGACATTTTTTGAAAAAATAAACTGACAAAACCTTGAATTTTTCTAAAATTTGATCTGAGTATACGGTAGAACTTCTAAATTTGTAGTAAAGTAATACTTCGTATAGTGCATCTAATCGATTCTGATATAGAATATTATGTTTAAAATCGGACTAATCGAGACTTTAAAATCACATAAAAGTGATCAGCACAAAAAGAGACTTGACTGTATTAAATAAACATGTATTAATTTTATAAAATTTATTCTTATTTTTAGTACTATTGCGAATCCACGCTGATTGAAGTCGCAATATCCGAGATATTGCTGTATTTTTATCAATTGCTGAAAAGCAACGTTAGATAATAAGATTTTGAAAATTTTACGTTATTTGTAAAGAAATACTATTATAATATAAGTTGGATTTTACTTACTTTCTTACTATTAAACTAATATTCTGTAAATAAAGAATCTAAGTAATGAAAAAAACGTGAACTTTCAACTTGATCAAAATAGCATGAAATAGCATCGCTTCATGTGTCGATTAACGAATTTCTTCAACTAAAATTCTTCATTAAGCGAAACTTTGTTTTCAGAGGTAAAAATACTATGGCCAAAATTAAGATACGTCCCTATGTAAAAAAAAATGTAAATGTGGACTTCGTTATATCAAAGCTTCAGTATCATAGGCAAAGTTACCAGATTAACCAGATTATATTATTTTCTTACAAATTTTACATAAAAACTCATGCTTATTTTGTATGTAAAAATTATAATTTTATTTTTGTTTAAAATTGTTTAACAAAAATTATATAAAAAAATAACAAAAAAAAACTAAATTATTACGTGATTAACGTTTTCATATTTCTTATTACAGACAAAATTTCAGGATTCTATGATTGTTTACTATTTGAATTAATTATTGAATTAAAATAACGCATAAAACAATTCAAAAAGCATTTATAAATTAATTTTAATAAAAATAACAAAAAAAATATAACATTTTATTATCAGCTGAAAATATTCAGATTATTTAAATTTTTAATAAAAATTAATTCCAATAAAAATAATATAACTTATAAAAGTTGATCAACAATTTCAAACTTATGACAAAAGTAACATTTTTAAGATTTGCAATTTTGATCAGAAATTAATTTCAATAAAAACAATCTAAATTATTATTCCATAAACTTTTGAGATATCTGAGTAAAGTTTTTTTTTTAATAATAATAAAAAAAATCTGCTTTTTATTGTACGGAAATAAAGTTTTAAGTTTACATTGTATATATAATTTCTTATTTGACGGAAGCCCACTTCAGAGAAATTAAGTATAATGACCTCCGGCTGTATACTATATACCTTCGTTGATAGAGTAGCTTGAATACAAACAACTGTTATCTGGAACATAATTTTATAATAAAATTCAAAGTGGCGGTCGAATATAATCGGAGGCGAAGGAGACGAAAAAGAAACAAAAAACGGAAAAGAAAAAAGAAAAATTTTTCAGGCATGATTGAGATTCAATTTTTAATGGAGAAAGCTTAAATGGGTTACGTCGTATAAGTCGTTCGGCTCAATTTCGGTTCGACATTGCCCAAGAGTCGTTGCATAACGAGAATCTACATGTAATGCATAATGTAGTGGCTGCTTTGATTGTTTTGATATTCAAAAGTTAGTTAATTATAATAGCTTTAGTAGCGTATGCATGTATTAAAAGGGACATTAAATAAAAGTAAACTGAAAAAAAAATGTTCATTAGTGCTGCCTACTCTATGCCTCCTATTTCGGTGTTAATTCATGTTAATATGCATTTTAATCGTTTTCGAAATAATTACCCAAAAGGGTTCAACGCATGTATATCAACAAAAATCTAAAACTATTTACAGTAATACCTCGCATAGCGCTCGATCAATCCAGATTCACTATAGTCCGGTATTTTAAATTTGAAAACAATCTAAATTTTAATAGAACAAAATAAAAATAATTTCTAAAAAAAGTACAAAAAATTATTGGTTTAATTAGTATGATAATTTTGGTTTATTTTTATATGTATTTAGTTTCTTGATTACACTACTTTCAATCAGTCAGAGATGTTGGCGAAACCTATTATCTGCACTATGCAAAGTATTTCTGTATATAGTTACAAATTTTTGTTCATATGAATTCCTTGAACAAAATTTCCTGATTTTTACTCGTATAGTGAAACAGTTTCCCCCATATAAACTAATGTAATGCTTTCTATCGTGCGAGTCATTTTTCTTACAATTTATTTTACTCGTTAAGAGAAATGCTCGTTATGCGAGGTACTCCTTAAGCGACGTTCCACTGTATATGTTTTAACTATTTTATTTAACTATTTTTTAACTATAAAAATCGTAAATATATCAACAAATTGTTAAAAAAAATTATTGAAATTTTATATATGAAAATTCTGCACTGTCTTATTAACATGTATATTATATTGATAGTAATTATTTGTATAATAATCAAATTGAATTCTACTTATAGTCTAAATTTGATATTTCTTCAATTAAATAATTAATATAATAATATAAATATTTGTTAATTCACAATACTAAATGCTTAAATAATATACTTTATTGAAAAAATAATATGATCTCTATTATTTTATTTACAACTATCCAATATAAAATCATCATCATAAGCCACGAGTGTTTTCTAAGATCAAAACTGTAATCTAAATATGAATTAAACTCGTCCGTTTAATAACTAATTTCTAATAGAAATTGAAGTTTTTATACTTGTTTAACTTATGTAATAAATTATAGTGAAATACAATAATACATACAAATATTTATATATATTAAACAAAAAATAATGTTTCCAACCAATTTAACGCACTTTCAACGACAATTTCTTTTAACGGCTTTGTAAATTTAGAGAAATGTATTCACGAAATATGTTACAAAACATACCACAAATTACTAATCGATTTGTATCCAATACGTTTTTATTTAAAAGAAAAAATAGAGAAAATAGAGAAAGAAAAGATTTATTAAAAGAAACATTAATTTGAAATAATCTAATTCTGTATGCTAAAGCGTGTAATACGATATTCCATGAAATAACTAGTACTGTATATATCTGGGGTAGGCATCGGTGGCAATCGCAAGCCCGACAACCGAAATCCCGTCTATCGAAATCCCGAGTGTATTGAAATCTCAACGTTCGAAATCCCCTATATATTTTAGAAATTCAGTATAAATTTAAATGAAATACAAAAAGATATTCATGAAATAAAAATATTTTTTTCTTTTACAAAAATAGAAAAAAACTAATTATATGCTTAAAAATAAATAAAATTCCTTCTTCTATCCTAAATAACGTGAAGACAATGGTAATTAATAGTTGGTGTAGGAATTATGAGTAAATTTGGGATGGATATTAGGATTTAGACCAGTCTTTCCCAACGCATTTGGTTGTTATGGGGGATAATTTGAAAATTGACTTGTTTAGAGTTTAACCGTATGTCGAATTATGTATATGTTACATAATGGCTTAGGTGGGACATGGCACAAAAAAGGTTGGGAAACACTGATTTAGACTAATACAGATCTGCCAGAGGATACAAATTTTAGAGACAGCTTACATAATCTTTCAAATATGTTAACAATTGGGACAAGTGTAGTTAATAGTTGGAAATTGGTGCAGGAATAATGAGTAAAATTCGGGCGGATCCGTTAGATTGAAATTTAAGTGACAGCTTTCGAAGATGAAACAATTAGGATGTTAATATTTTAATAATTATTATATAACCCTGCACATTATCGACAAAGTCCTTCTGCCAAATATTTCCAAAAAAAAAATTATAATATATTCACAAAAAATTTGTTAAAAAACATAAATTGCAATAAAAGTAAAAAATCAATTGCTTCTAAATTATTTTGTGTTTGTTTCTAAGATGTTATATAAGCTTTTAAATAATTATAGTTAGTAAAGTGAATGATTTAGAGTTCAAATAAAATAACTGGTCAGTTGTAACGTGTCGGGAAGTATTGCATTAATTTATATATGTAACGGGAAAATATTTTCCATCAGTTTGTAATATACCCGATATCAATCTAGTAAACACATCGATGAATTTAATTATTAATATAATCAATTAGCTATGATGACAGAAATAATTAAGTTGAAAACTAATTAGGAATACGTTTATGTAATGTATTATTAATACATCATGTCTTTGTATATGGTTGTTGCATGTGCTACGTGAGGCGTATACGTGTCTGTAATTAAATCTACCTCAAAATACTTTCGTTGCCACTTTCACAGACACCTACAAACGAAAACAATTTGTCAACGAAAAAATACAAGTTGAAAAAGAAGAAAAATTAATTTATATAATTAATACACGTTTCCATTTTTGTGTGAAATTGTAATTTAATCTTAAATATTTTTCAAAAACCATGAAACCTACAATATCTTTAATAAATAAATACAAATATGATTTTTTTTAAATTACGATATAATAGACTTAAAAAAAACTTAAATTTAATCAGGAAATTATAATATTTACAGAAACCTCATATAATCCGGGTTGTAACCGCACTAATCGAGGAGATATAGTGAATCCGGACTATGTGAGTTATTGCTGTATAATATTAAAATAGTGATATGTGAATCTGATTTGTCTAATACAGGTATCCCGCGACTTACCAACTAGTTCCGTTCCAAAGGGTTGTTCGTAAGTCGAATTTGTTTGTAAGTCGGGGGAATTTTAAAAGTTTCAAAATATACTTATCTTAACACACTTTATCACGGTTTTTGCTTTTACATATGTTAAATTCCGTATTACTGATTGCATAAATTTGGAAAAAAAAATAGATTAAAGTAAACAAAATACTTACAAACTCTTTTCAATGTAGACATCACAATTATTTAATAAAAACTACAAAGAAACAAATGCAAAAAAAACAAAAATATTATATTTTATTAAAAAAAATATCAATTTTTGTTTGGACAGTTAATTTTTTTATTACTATATATCTCCTTGTAACAAGTTAGAGCTTTTAGAATTTTGTTCGTAAGTCCGGGAGTTCGTAAGTCGAGGGATACCTGTATTTAATTTCCAAAAACAATATATGACAGCATATATTTCAAATTTTATTAAAAAATAACATAATCTTTATATTTACACTTTTTTACAAATCACATTTGAAGAATCTAAATTTAACAATTTTGTAATTAAATTTAAAATTAAATTAATACATTTATTATAATCGACCAAAGTCTGTTTTTTTTATAAAATTAATTTATTTTTTGTGTACTATTTTCTTTCCAATAAATTGTTATTATTCAAATTATAAATATTTTTTTTATGACTATTGCGAAAAAAAAATATTATTACATTTCTTCAATTTTGTAATATGGTCAATTAAATAAATAAATGAATAAATTTAATAATTATAAATTTCATAAAAATTTTATTTATAAATTAGTAAGAAAATATGCGAATATACAAACTATATAATGAACACAAAAATATATTAGATATTATATGAAACTATGTTTTCGTAGAAGCTCTGCTGACACGTAATTAATAATCGATATTAAAAATGTGCAAAAAAAAATCATTCCCAACGTACAGAAGAAAAAAAATACGAAGAGCTTCTGTGAAATATATGTGCCATAAAATTTGCCGCCGTGTCTGAAAGGCTAGACTTGATGAATAATCCCTTTTAAGAGATCTTTCGTATGTCACACGTTTGACACCGTATTAATTTCGACGTCAGGGAATCCTCGACCTTAACACGTGTTTGACAGAACGATCTGCATACGATTCTCGAGATCGACAGATGCTATCGCATTGATCTCAAAATGAAAGTAAAAGGAAACGTACGCATAATAGCTTTTCCATTAGACAAAACGAGCTCAGGCATTTATCAAACTCCGACTGAATATTTGCGTATCTTTGTAATTTAAACCCAGTAGTAAATGATACTCGGATCCATCAACAGCAAAAATTAATCCATAACTCACTATGCTTTACATTTGACTCATTTACTTGACCTATTAACCGATTTGTGCATAATACAAACATTGTAATATTCCATAAATAGCTAATATTTGTTTCTTTATTTAAAGAATTAAATTAAAATATACTATAATAAATATTTATATTTATTTAAATGAAATTACTAATTATTTTAAGGATTTTGTAAAAAGATGCTTTAGCCAAAATCAATTAAAGTGATAAATGGTGACGTGTCAGAACATACCGCATCATATCAATAAAGCTTTCGTTATGAGCACAAGACAAATTGCAGTATCAAGGAACATGCTAATTTTGCAGCTTTCATCGCTTCAAAATCTGTCATTTTTAATTGTAAAACAAACTAAATTTTAATTCAGTATAATAAAAACAACTATTTTTTCTCTTTTTGCATAAAATAAAACACGTATTTAAAGGCATCAAATAGTGCGGTTTAAAACAACTTATGTAATAACAATTATAATATACATACAAAATATACATTATATAATAATAATTTATTAATTTTATAATAATTATAATTAGTGATAAAAACATACTATTCAAATTCTTATGTAACATTATGTAAAAAAGTATAATCATACGGATAATGATATAACGATCTAGTTTTATGAGAATTGTGTGATTGTATTATTACAGTTTCAAGGACGTAAACACAAATGTCATTGGCCTTTTAATTATACCTACAATACATTTTTTCATCTTCAAAATAGATATGAATGTTTTACTTTTGGAAATTAATATACGTTACTTATTTGTTATAAGAAAACTTGCCTATATCATTTTATTATTGAATAATTAAAATTCAAAATTACATTATTATTAAAACATGTTTTGAAGACAAAACATATTTTTTAAATAATATTTTTATTTGTTGTACAAAAATATATTGAGTCAATAATTTTATAATAATAAAGCATACAATTTTTTATATTGACCTAAACTACGTAGGTTAAAGAACACTGAAGTAATTACCTAATTATATAAAATATGAAGAAAAAGATCAAGCCTAAGAAAAAAATTGTAGAAAACAAAAAAATATTGTTATTCTATTATTTATGGACCGTTTTTCTACAGATTTTTTTTTGTGAATAAACATTTTCTAAAACCAGTTTCCACGTACATATAATACAATTCATCACAAGAAAATGCGCGTTTTGGATTAACACGAGTAGCAGGTAATTATGTATAAGCATTTTGAAAATTTCTCCATATGGACAATGAGATATTAATTTTTTTTTAATTGTTTCCATATGTAATTTAATTATATATTTTATTTTTGATGTACTTTCTCATGTATTTCGTAAATCTTTGACGTATTGTCTAAGTGCGGTTTTTGTCTGTAATGTATTATATAAATTTATAGGTTATATGTAAAAATTTATGAAAAATTCGAAATTTTTTGCAATTTCCTAATTTTTTTTTAATTTTTAGTTTATATAAACATATTGAAAAATGTTGTGAATGGACATTTTTTTACTGTTGCTATAAGTATTATTATTATTAATTGTAATTAAGTTAAATAAATTATAATGAAACATTAATACAAAATGTTGGATAAATGTTTATCGCGTTAACTTTGATTTGTTTTTCTTTACTACTTCTATCCATTCATAAGCAAACTAATAAAAGTTGTAATAACTTATATTGCAAGAATCATAAAAAGTATAGATAAAAAATTACAAAAAAATATAAATATATGAATCATTATATTTGGAATGTGGATTACTAGATTCTAATTTTATATAATATGGAAGCAATCGTGATAACAAATTTCTCCCTAATCGCTTCCTAATTTATCTCCAGAAGCTCCAAGTCTCATTTATAATGAAGCTTCAATACTGACCCTCTGTATTATATTATTTCGTGTTATTTTTTTTTTCAACCATAATGTATTCTGTCTCACAATCTGTGAGGATGATATGAGGCGATGGAATGATAGTTCGAGGCGCCGGTCTCGGTAGGCGCCACTTGAGGTATGTCACGCTTATAGTTTTTTTTTCATTTGATTGATTTGTATTGTATCAGTAGAAATATTTGGTTAATTTTGATTTGCATATTTTTCTTATTTCAAGAGAAGTATATTTCCTTCTAAACAAAAATTGAATATTAACTAAATAATATTCACATTTTTTGTCCTTCATTTCAATATTTAACTTTATTATTTTATATATATATAATCAATGGCAGTATGAAGTATAAATAGTAATACAGCAATACCTCGTATAGTGCGGCTTCGATCAGGTAGGTTTCACTAAAGTACGGTGCAAAAATTTCAAAACATACTAAATTTTAAAAAACAAAATAAGAATAAATTTAAAAAAAATACATAGAATTATTTTTTTATACATAAATGATCGTTTCAAACAGTGCGGAATATTGGTGTAACTAATTAAATATAATAATATTCAATTATATTTTGTTTTCAAAACTGTCTAAACCGATTTTTTAAATACAAATGTTAATTTTTTGTTTGTTCTTTTTGCAAAAACCTTAACCTCGTATAGTGCGGCTTCGATCAGACAGGATTCACTATAGTACGGTGTAAACATTTTGAAATATACAAAATTTTAATTAATAAATTCCGAAAAAAAAAATACACAAAATATTTTTTTTTATACATAAATAATATTAAATTAAATGTTGTTTTTAAATTAAAAACATGTCAAAACCGATTTTTTTTCAATACAAACATTGAAAACAATTTTTTTTTGTCCTTTTTCTACTAACTTTAATCTTAAAAGGACAGTTGAATTATTATTGCCCATTCGGCACCTGTATACCGATTACATAACGACGAATAAATAACTCGAAACAGATTGTAGGTGTTAAACCAAAATTGAAGCATCGTTTCAAAAAAAAGTTACTGAGTCCGGCGATAAATTAGGCAGCGATTAGGGATAAATTTGTTATCACGATTGCTTCCATATTATATGAACGGACTGATTGAATATATCTGGATCGATTTATATTTTTTTCTACTACTACTTCTTCTCATCTTTCTGTCGCTTCATTCTTTATCATCGGCCACGGTAATTTCTTTCAGATAAAGTGTTATATAAAATTAATATTAGTTTAATTCCGTTGGTTCCCGCCTCATCATTATCTGGAATCATTAATAAAGCTTCGAGTATAATTTATAGAAACGCAGCACATAATATATAGTAGTATATAGTTTTCCTGTTTATGGTTGAGGCCAATAATTCAATCACTAAGTCTATCGCTAATAGTGATTCCCGCCTTATCAGCCGATGATTATTATTATTATTGTTATCGCTCTTATTAATGCACATTAATACACACAGTTTTTGGCGCCACTCCATAGCCGTAGCGGCACGCGCTTTGTAGCGATTGTTGTTTCCTGGTTGTTGTTTCCAAGGACCTTAGGTTAAGTACAACAGTTGTACTCCACATACTGCAATGAAGTAAGGCTGATTCCAATGCATGAATTAAGCCTTATCGATGTTATACACATCATTGTCGTTACATAGTCTTCCTGGCAACAGTACTACATACATTCGTATCTGTAGGATGTATGATTTTCAATTGAGGCTCAAAAAACGTGGAATGGAGCCCCAGATAAGGTATTGCGTCTATTATCTGGCGCACAGATAGCGAAATACTTGTGCGTTTCCTTTGAAAATTTCGGAATCTCCGTGTAATCATTTGAGCTTGCTGTAATCCATCTGACTGTCCAGCAGCACGCTTTGACGGATCTGTTATAAAAATCAAAAGGTTGACATAACTATAATAGAAGTTTATACAAAAACTGACTTTAAAAATAATTTTGACAAAACAATATAAAGACAAAGGATTTTTATAACATATTTCCTTTTTCTCACAAAATAAAACTTAAATAATCGAGAATATTACTATATTTGATAACGATAAATTTATTAATTCATTTTTTTATAGCATTTTTTTAAATTATTGTTCTTTCTTGATTTACCATTTTTTTCATGAAATTTAGTATTTTACAATATTCCAATTTTTTGACAGACAATTAGAAAACACCCGATTTTTAAATTATATAAATTTCTGGTTTTAAAAATCGATAAACCCTATTAACTACCTTATATCATAACTTTGATACCGTATGAATTATTTTTCATAATACAATACAAGTTTATCCCTGGATACGACAACTTGCATTTTTGGGTCCTTGATCCACCAATTCTCCTAACTGAGACAAAGCTATAACTATACAAATCTTAATATCAAATATATTTGTAATGCAAAGAATATTAGGAAAATGATATGGGTTCTTCTCAAAAAAAAAACTTTGTATCTATATATACTAGATCTTGTACGGACTTTCAGACGATTGAGAACAATATCGAATGGAAAATGTCAGGAGTAAGTGATTTTAGTCATACAGTTTTAATTAACTTTAGTCCGATTCGAAAGAAACTAAATTTTAATTGAACATAAAATAAAAATAGATTCTAAAAATTATTGTTTATATATAAATGATATTTTTTTACAGTCTAGTCTCCTTTTGTGCGGTTTAATTTTTATATGTATCGTTCGGTTTTATATATACGAATAATGGCACCATTAAATTAAAAAAAAAAATTAGTATTAAGTAAAATACTTGTACCAATGTTGATTTTATTATTTTTATTCACGTACTGAACAAATAGATCTTCAAATTCGTAAGTAATCTTCAGGTCATATATATGTAATATAGATAATAGCTAAATTATAAAATATTTAATACATTTTTGATAGTTTTAAACATATTTATCATAGTTATAAAGTAGTATGGTTTTCTTGGATTTTAAAACTTAAAGATAATTTTTAATATAAATTAGTATGATACAAATTTACATAATGCGACATAAGTGACATAAGTTTTGAGATACGTAAGTATCGTATTATAGGTAGATTACCTGTATTAAATAAAATTTCAAATTGATTGTATGTCATATTATACATACTTGTATACCACATTCCGTCTTTCTGCAAAGATGTACTGTTATTATAGATCAGTCCTTGTATCCGTCGTCGTTGGGTATTATGTGTATACGTAACAAGACGACCTACGATAATTACGGCGATAGTTGCTGCAGTCGTTCGCCGGCGTTCGCACCTCGGTTCCTTCCTGTACTTCAGCCGTGCACTTCACGTAGATTAAACGAAAGATACGTTGCGTAATCTCTTAATACCTACCATCTGACAGGTTAACAGTTACGCTATCCGTGCGACTTAATACATTTATATCAACAAATAAATACCATTTTACACAACGCAATGCGTGTTTGCACAATCAGATTTCTATCTCGCTGTACAAATAAAAATTTGCTTTATCTGTATCAAAAAAAAATATATATACTACACAAAACTATTATTCACGAATAAAATCTAATATGATTTATTTATCCATCTAATCCAAATAATTACTTAAATAAATCTTTTTTTTATGGTTTCATCAATAATTGATTGCAAAATATCTTTTGGTCAATAGACATATTTTTAATCATATTTAATCAACTAAATAATCTAGAGTTATTATTATATAATATTTTTTTAATTGTCAATTTGTATAACTTTAAACTGTATTTACTATAAAAAATTGGTGAAATATATAAATTAAAAAAACAATATAACAAAATGTTTGAATAGATTTTGTACATTTTTATTTGCAATTATTTACTTAATTGTATACCAAAGAAAAAAGTAAATTTTATGAATTTCACATACTTAATACCTCCGGCTTCGATCAGTACGGATTCACTATAGTCCTGTTTAAAAATTGAAAAACCAACTACATTTTACATGAGAAAAAATTATTAGTTTTCTATACAAAATAATTTGTTTTCCCTGATTTATTTCTATCTCATGTTGGATTTTTATTATAATATACATGAATCAAGTATTCTAACAATTTCTATTTGCATATTTATATTTTAATTAGATTGTATTACAGAACAAAATAATTCTAAACATTTTTTTTCAATGAATTTATTTGTCTTGAATACATTTACCATTAATTATATATTTAAAAATAACATAATTAGTAATTCAATGATTTCGTGGTGTTTTTTTTATATAACTTGAGTATAATTTTATACTGTATTATGATTATTAAATGTTACTTTAGTCACGTTTCAATATCAAGTTTATTTATATATTTGTTCATTAAAATTTTATTACCTACTTTACTTTATCGTGCGTTAAGTATTCATCATTTTATTTCGCATCGATTATCAAGGTTTTTTTAACCAAATGCACCCATTTAGCTCTCATAATTTTTCTTTCTACTATTTGTTTTTGTATCGATATTTCATGGTCTTATATACTATAATTTTCTATTATATAGTAACTTTTGTATTTATTAAAATATTACTTCAAGCTGATAATTTAGAAGTTCTTATCACGTGTTCAGAAATTAGACTCATTTTTATTACTTTCACTTTCAAGAACTTCAATCCTCGTTTTCAATTTTTTGTAGTACAATGTATACCTCATATAATATACAGCAATAACTCGCATAGTCCGGGGTTCCCAATATCTCAAATTATTTGAAATTGGATTAATCGAAGAATTAAATACAAACAAAAAACTCTTTTAGTGCGGTTTCTGAAAGGGATTTAAAATAATCATTTAAATATTATAAAATAAATTTCTAATAACTTTGCTTTGAAATTTTCAAACCTGACTATAGTGAATCCGTACTATTCGGAGCCGGACTATGCGATTATTAATACTATTATCCAAATTACTAATGTGATAGAATACGTAACAACATTTGATGACGTTTCTGTTACATTTTCTTGAGGTAACAATCCAATAATATTTCCAAGAAAAAAATTATTGAAGAAATGAAAAAAAAATCTAACCAAAATCAATAATGTTGAATAATAAAATTGGATTATTATCTTTCGCTAAGGAAGAAACCCAAAACTATAATAATATAAAAACATTATAACAATGATTTACGTTTCCTTTTTATTTATCGAAATTTGATACAAGTATCAAATTGTTATTGGTACGAATTTCATCAACTATCATAAACCTTATTTATTTAACTCGAATGAATACTTGTAACCTTACGCTCATAGATTAACAAACAATGGACAATAACGTACAATAATAACTAATAAAAATTTGAGTTTCGAATTTATTTATCGTAATGTAATGCTTGTGAATCAAATTTAATAGTTATTAGATTAAATTACAATTTGTAAACTATAATATGTAATAGCAATAGCAATTTTTTATTAGTAAACATTAAATTACGTACGTTTATTACACATATTTACGTTTAATAGCAATGTCAATGGAGTCATATTTTTGTTACCTATTAACAGAGATATAAAACGGTTAGAACTGCATTTTTTTTTATATATATTTTTTACTTATATAAGTGCAAACGCGTTTTTTTATTTAACAAGGTCAGTAATATTTTGTTTACTAATCAATATTTGAATCACAAAATACTAACATTCATTGCAATGAAATATACAACAATACAAACTTTCCATTGGAAATTATACAAAAAAATCTCTACTAAAAATCAATTTTGTATAATATTAACCTAATATTATTAAATTACTAATCTATATACTATTTTAAATTCGTTAACAATTTTCCAATTATATTATAATTAAAAAATATTATTATTAATAAAGTTAGTCTTAGATCACGAAACATTTTTCGAAAGAAGTTTGTCAGTATATTTTGTTGAAGTCAGTATAATTTGTTTTTTTCAGTAAACTTTTAATTGTTTTACTTTTAAATTCTTATATAACTGTACAAATGAATAAAGATCATTTTTATTATGTTATATTAAAATTTTCTTTTTTTTTTCACAATTTCAATCCGGAAGCTGGACTATGCAAGGTATTGATTGCCAATTGATCCTTCAATTCAAAATGTAGTTTTTCATGAGTAAATTTTGTCAACACATTTCATTTGTGCAATATTTGTAACTAATTACAATTACTATAAATATTTATTGTAATTGAAAATCATTAAATAAAAATTATGACTTTGTTACATATTTAAAGAAAATAAGGAAATGTTGACACATATAATGTTTTTATTATTAATACTATTGTAGACTTGTGTTTTTTTTTTATAAATAATTTATAATGGGCTACTAACCGCAGTGTTTCTACATAAAAAAAATATTATATTCATCAATAATTTTTAAATAATTTACTATACTTGAATTTCTAACAAACTGGAATAAAAATTTACAAAAACTACATGATAATAATATTTTTTCAGTTATATATATATATATTTCATTAAAACATTGAGTTGCAATAATCATTATAAATATTTACGCGTTTTTAATAAAAAATTCAAAACAAAAATAATTGTCATTAAAAAAAGGTTAAATATGTTCTTAAAAAAACGAATTTTATAAAAGAAAAGTATCATAACATCATATTTCTAAGTCAATTCCTCTATTAAATGTGCGTTTTATAGTCCGAAAAATGCCATGTTTCATATAAAATAAGGAGTTATATAATGGAATTACGTTCCTCATGGCAATCTTTTATTTTCGAACTTTGGAGCAAAATCAATTTTCTAATTATTTTTGTTTATAAATTTGTATTAGCCCTACCAAACTATATTTTCTAATATTTGTTAATATAATTATGTAATTATTTCAATTTATTACAATGTTAGTAATAATAATTATTTAGTTTGAGTATAATATTTGTGGAATCTGCGTAGTATTAGATATTCGATATTGAATTGTTGCAAGGAAAGTGGAGTAGCGTTTGGTAAACGCGAGCGTAACTCTGAAACTGGAGTAGTATCCACTTTTGCTGATGAAAACAGGGCAATTAAGATGTGGACGGTGTAGGGTTTCCAGCAATGGAAACGGCCAATCCATCGGATTCGTTCGATTCGCGGTTGCGGCTAGAGGGCTCGAGCCTCGAGGGCTATTATTGATAACTAATGACGCGACTCTTAAGCAGAGGTAATGCGATTTGTATGGAGTGTAATAATAAAATAGAAGTGCTTCGACGCAGCCGCCGCAGTTCCTCGCTTCGGTGCGAGCGCTTGCAGCCTCATCATCATCCTCCAGACACACCTCGGTCGCATCGAAAGACGTTCGCTGGTCTACGAATCTACGAGAGATCCCAGCATCAGCGCGCACGCACGCACACGCACAGGTCCATCTATCCTGGACGATACATGGTCTCTGTGTTCACCGGGTCAACAGTTCGACACCCAACATCCCTTCCGGCGCACTCGAACCGCAAGGGTGGCACGCGTACAAACTGAAGTAGTTACGAACATTCAAGAAGACGGAGAGAAAAGCAAATCTAGAAACAACCAAAAATAAAAGTTAGGAAACAAAAATAATAAGAGAGAAAGGAAAGAAGCACGCGGACCAGACGGGAAGAGTTTTTTTCTTTATATAATTCCTGATCGTTCCTATTTATCGTTACACTCTCGTCATTTTGTTCTGCTTACGACTGTATTCGAAATCCTTGGTGGTATATATTGTGGAGACATAGCGCTATCAAAAAGGATACACGTGAGTCTCGAGTAGTCGAGCAGTCAGTCTGAACCCGGCCGCCGAGCGCACAGTATGTTTGGAAGAAAATGTTATTATGTGTGTTGTAGCAGTGCTCCTCGTATCGCGGCTGTCGTGGTTGTCGTGGCGGCAACGGCCCGGCAGTGAGTGACAGTGAGTGTGGATATGTCCCAGTCATGGTGAAGGCGCTGTTCGTGGGGTTACTGGTAATTGTGATGTGTGGTCTTCCTAGCTGCGCTCCTTCGCCCCAGATAGCCCGAATTAATCGTCCCGAAGCATCGCCGCCGCCGCAATTCATCGAAGATTCGGCGGCAAGAAGTGAGCGCAGTACCAATCTGTCCCACATCACCGGCACAGCCCGCAAGATTCAGATGTTCATTAAGAACAGACACCTGCAGCTACTACCCGATGGTACCGTCAACGGCACCCTGGACGACTCCAGCATCTACAGTAAGTTCAACTTCATTCATCACCAATACCACCGGTTGCATCCGCATCCTCATCCTCATCCTCGGGGCTAATATCCAAACGCCACCTCCAGCACCGCGATCTCCTGACCTACCATCCGCCGCTCCGCGTTAAGCCCATCATCGAATGCAATTGCATTATATGCCTATCGACGAGGTCGCAGTATCACTCACTGCACTGTCCCACTTTGCCACTAATCTTTGCCATATCTTAATTGCCCACGATCGTGCACCCGAACCAGACGCGCGAAACATCCTAAGCACACCTAAATCAATAAAGTCCCGTTGCGAGCACCTGTCCCAGGGTTGCGTAACCGGCACCACCACGTCCTTCCTCCTCGACGACGGATCTCCGAGCCTCATCCTCAATTATGTACAAATTTCCATAATATATTACCTCTATTCGTTTTTTACTTGTCGGAATTGCGTCAGGCGACGAAAATCCGCCACGATGAAATCGTGAGAGGAGGAAAAGCAAAATTTAGAAAAGTTTGTCTATTAATACTCGTATTTGTCTGTGTAAAAAAAGAAATACATATTCTCGGACACACGTGCGATATCTTTAATCGCATTTGCGAGTTTCGTCTAAGGAATGTCTCTATTATATTTGTATTTTTGGATCGCATAATCCGGCTGAAAAAAAAATCTTAAAATTCTGAGTGCTTGAGAAATGGATTCCTACAAAACTTATTTCAAAAATTACAACTTTGAAATATACTAAAATTAAATTTGTGTTCTAAGAAAAAACATACAAATTTTAAGTATGTACAAAAAACATACATTTCATCTATAAGAAAAATCATCTGTTACAATTATATTTTTGCAATAATTGTACAATTCATAGAGGTTAAACTTCTTTGAAAAATTACGAACAAATAATTCAAAACTGCAGTACATGAAAAATAATATTTTCTTATTTATAAACAAATTTATCTAAAAATTAGTTTATACCAATAAAAACGTATATTATATATTTTACAATGAAAATTCAAAGTAATTACATTTTGAAATATTACATAATGAAATTGTATTCTAACTCCGATAATTTATTAGTCCGCAAATTTCCTTTCCTATTAAAATTAATATATATTTGTAAGCATTATCAAGCATTGAATTGAAATATGATACTTGGAAATTCAAAAACTATGCATTTCTAACAAATTTAACATTTTTCTTTTAATTTTTACTCATGATAAGACAATTTTATGTAGATATACGAAATCCAGTTAAGATTTACGAAAAAAAAAATGATTGCAATTAATTAATTTTAACATGTCAAATAATGAAATAAAATTTTATTCGCGAGAAATGTATGCAAATATTATATAATTGTAGCACATTTATTGCATAGTTATTTTTAGATCTCAGCTAAAAACGACTGGAACTCCAGATTGTGAATGAATTTACGATCGATTGTTTTAAAAACCGAAATAAATCGATAAAATGGGTTACATAATACACAATGTTTGAAAACAATGTTACTTCGGAAATTCTTAAACAAAAAAAAACGTTTCATTTGTACACTCACTCAAAATTATTAGGGGAATTCCATTTTTTACTGCTATAATAATGAATGAAATACAACGCATCTACCAAATGCGTATTTCAATGTTCGTGAAATTTTATATAATCGCCCAATAGAAATTCCAATTCCGCTCGTCGATTGCAACATCGATTTGTAAGTGATATAAGTCTAAGTTATATAACCTACATTAAAAACAAATTCCGATTATCTCTGAAACGATTGCACTTTTTTATATGTTTACTTATAAGGAAAGTAATAAGTTTTGCTTGAGTGGAAATATGTAGGAAATTCCAAGTATTAAAAATAGTTAAATTATTATAATTTTCACATATTTATTCTCAATATTCATTTCCCAAATAATTAAAGTGGAAATATCAAAAAGGATTGAAATCATTTAAAAAAAAATATTTCAAATAAAACGCATTGCTTTTATCAAATAGAATTGAGTAATTGAGATCAACTGAATTATACTAATTTTTAGAGAGGAATGCACTTAAGATAAATTATTATCTTTACAGTAAATTCGATATAATTATTGATCTATTGTACTCCAATAATTGCACCTATTGACATTAGATAATATTATGATTCAATTTGAATGATGATGTTTTACAGTTTGCAAACAATAAAAGAGAGAGAAAAAAAAACAATTTAAACAATAAATTACAATTTTTTTTTTCCGAAAAAACTGAAGGTATTCAATGGACCGCAACTGGTTATGGACCATCGGTCTTTCTGCACCAAATACGCGTACTTACATAACATTTTTCAAATTTTTGTAACTGTTTGCGAAATGCAATCTCCGAAACGTTTTTTTGTTAGAAACGCGTAACATCCGAATTACAATATGCGATTTCTCTTTCATTGAATCAAACCGCAAAAACAGTGAAACTTTTCAATCATTTATATTTATTATATGAACATGTGCAGCATTGTTTTTTTGTATAGAGAATTGAGTTTATAAATAAGGTGCAATAAATATTCGATAATAGTATAAAAAATATAATTTGTTGAAATAATATAAATAGTATTAGACAATAATTTTATTTATTATTACAGTGGAGATAAGAATCTCTATAATAGTTCGTGTTTCGTTATAAAATACGAAACCCGTGTTTGTTAAATGTATAACAATAGTTTAGATAAAAATCGATAAACAGTCTAGAATTGCTATCGTTTGCAATTGAAAATAATCTGCTAGAATCTATGAAAACTTTGATAAAAATTGAATAATTATGAAATTTTAAATGATAATTTAAAAAAAAACTACAACACGAAATCTAAAATAATCCTACGGATTTGTGAATTATGCTAATCCGACGTGCGAACGCTGATTTATTCCAGACAGTCGGAATTCTGGTGTTCTCTTTTGTTTGAAAACCCGACTTCGACGTATTCCGTCTGGTACTATTGTGTCTGTTTTTTCATCTCACTCTCTTCTTTTTTTTTCGTAATATTTTCAATCCTTTATTCTGTTCGCACGTGTTTTTCAGGAAATAACCAAGCCAATGATATTTTGGTGTCAAGGTTACGAAATTTCAATCCAACATAATTAGGGGACACCTATTTCGATTCGATAATTACGTGTTTAATTGTTAATGAGAAACCCTGGGGATGGAGCGAATCCCCTTGTATTCCCTAAGGTGAATTAATGCAAGATATTAACGAGATTTCATTGAGATCGTTGAAATCTTGTTTGGGTAGATTGTTAGCAATATGATTGGGGAGAATTGCGCTTTGGAATGGTAACGGGTCGAAAACCTTTGGGAAAGGCGAATATACTAATTTGCCTGGGTAGTCCACGATCTCTAAGGGCACTTGAGGCTCAGACTGTGCAAGGCAGAACCTGATCAGTCCGTTTCTGGCGGTAATAAGTTTCAGGTTTCGGATGGACGGTCGCTTCCAATTTGCGACAATAGTCCGAGGAATCCTCTGCAAAATCCGGTTGCTGCAATTAATGCGTGTACGGCGTGAGGCGGCGTGAAGTGATCCGTAATGATACATACTACACACAGCCTATACTCTTCCTCCACCTGAGGACACCCAGTGCATCATAAATTACTCTTCGCATTACGAAACATGCATATCTGGAACGTTCTGTTCCGTACAGTAACATCTACATCTTCAATGATTTACACACGCGAAATGACAAAACTTAATCAAACATCGCTATCAATTATATAATAGAACATAATACAAAGTTCATCATCTGATTTACTTTTATACAAAAAAAAAACCGCAGAAGAACGTGAAAACTTCTACGCAATAAGTCTATTATATAAACGTACATGAATTGAATTATTATTAAACGAATATTAAACTTTTAAATAAAATTATATAAATATAGTCGAATCTCGCAATGGAATGTTTATACAGTAACACAAAAAAATGAAGTAGCTGATGAGAGAAAGACTAACTTCAACGCCTCCCCGCATTTAGTAAGGTAACCACCTAATATTTAAAGCGACGTCCGGTCATTAGCTTGTTATACAACGAAGTTATTTATTTAACAAAACGTCGAGACGCTAAACTAAATCCGGATGATTGATGACTAATTTTAAAAATTGCGAGCCTTACTGTTGTTCAGCACGTAGACATATAACAGTTTCGTAACTGATCCGGCTTATAAAGTTTGTTTATTTATTTTAAATATTTAATTACTGTATTTATTTAATTATCAGATTAGCAAATTTAATACATTTTTAATCTCATAATGCATTTAATTTCTGATAGCCTCAACTCATTTATTTTATATTTGAAATTAAAATTAAATTACTCAGATAAACACCATAATAAATGCATTTTCTTTTATAACTTCACCTTTTTTTTATTATTAGATTAAGGATAACATTTGAAATAATTATCACAAGTCAAGTAATGTATATTTTATTGTATTTCTTTAGGAAATCATATTTATTTTAATAGATTAGCAGATAAATCGATTCAGAATTGGAGTGCGTCTTATAGATAGTAGACATTCCATAAATATGATCTGTAAATTTGGTGTCCGTTATAGTATGAAATGTACTTGTATGGAATATTTGTAACAATGTTGAGAGGAGATTTCGTATTTGGATATTGGTTTTCTAGGATTTGGAAGCAACGAGGACAGCCGACGGATGGACGGATACAATGTGCTTACAACCTGTGCGACGAGCGCTCCATGCCTGTCCTCCATGCCTGACTGTCGCTGCTGTAGATATAACATAGGTCAAAGCTTATTTTAGCACCTGACGCTAATAGTTGGACGCACTGACGCGACTACGTCGCGAACTAAATTGAGCGCGTGTCACCCACGAACGTGCCGCTGAACTCTATACCTATATACCCGAATATCAGGACGAATCGAAACCTTACGACCCTTTTAACGACACCATTCTGTGCCGCGCGTTATCCTCGCTCTAACGCTATGCCTTTCTTCTCATAAGCTTACACCTCGCCACAATCCGATCACCAGATAACCAAATCCTAACCATAGAAGCGTGACCCACCTCACCTGCCGAAAGAACGTTAATTGGACATTCCACGTCAAATTATATATACTTATGTGACATATATTCTGCAAACGTTTGCAGTTCACTGTTCTTCCAAGGAAACTGAAAATATTCAACACTTATCTTAAAAATAACTTCAACTCCATTATTTATTTCAAATAACATGTTACAACAACAATTTTACAATTTCATAAATCACATGTAATTATCGAAAATTTAATTTGAAATTACAACTACAATTTTTTTTTCATATTTTTTTAATAATTTTTAATTTTACAATTGTGGCAATAAATATTGTGATTATTAAACCATAATTGATCAATCAACATTTTTTTTATATTAAACTAGCCGAAATTCATTCAAAACTGCGTTCTAAATATATGTAATATTTGGACGTGTAACTTATATATAAATACCAATCCGGGATTTTGCTTATTTTTATATTTGCATTATAAATGTTTGATTCGAAGGACGCGTACTTATTTATACCGATGGACATGATTTAAACGCTTCTAAACCTAACAATAAACTATTAAAATAACACCAATTATTTTATTTTTTATTTGGAGACAAAACGATTAATCAATTTAAAAAAAAAACAAGTAAAATTAAATTGATAATGTATTAATTTGTAATTAAAAAAACGTAAAATTATGATTTTTTTATATTCATTAATTCGTTGTAAAGATAACTCAATAATTAAATTATTTGTTATATGAAATTTAATTGATTAATGTATATATTTGTAAGTAATAATAAATAATTAATTGTTTTTTTGGAGATTTGTAATGAATTATTTACGTTTAGTGTTTAAAGCCAAAAATTTTATCCATGCTTCATTTAAATAAGGACTTTGGTGCATTCAGATATTCTATTTTCGTTCTGATTAAAACTGTATTTGTTTACGAGCACACGTATTTTTCTGTTTAACTTCCAACTGATAAGTCACATAAATTATGAGCAGTAGGAAATGTGGACTTCTCTATTAAAAAAATGTGAGATGTAGGAGAAGGAAGAAGAGGAAAAAGTTTCACAATAATCACGTTTATTTGATGACCAACAAATGAAGTACTCTAGTTTACTTCATTCATACAGACGCGTTTTTTTAGGCACAATTTGATTGTGATTTTGTACAAAAACAAAACAAATTTATAAGCAAATGGAAACAAACAAACAAACGAGAAAAAAAGTTTGTTATCTATGAGACAACATGTAATTTATTGGAGAAATATATTAATAATACTATATTTGTGTTATATTATTAACGTCCACTATTACTAACTTAAAGCATCTAAAATAAATCAACACTGATACCAAAATGTAAACTTAAATAACTTATAATAGATTTATATAACTGTTAAATATCAATTATTAAACTTTTGTTAGGAATTATATAACTAGCGCTAAAATCTTGCGCACCAATAATTTTAAAAAATTAAAATAAAATTTGTTATAAAAAAAAACTTTCAATATAATTAGAAAAGAAAACTAAGTAAATGTCATTGAAAATTTATGTGTAATGAATTTTAAATATTCGCATATACAATTTTTTAAGGGATAATTTATAAAATGTATATAAAAAAGAAGAAGGTAGTAGTGAATGAATTGCGGGCGTATTCTTTGACTTTCGGCTTATTCTGAATAGAATGGTCGAAATGCATAATGCATATATCTAATGGGAATGCATACATGGAAGTTATGTATGCGTACTTCTTTCTCCTGTTTGTATAATTTTCATCTTCTCATCCTCGCTTTTCGTTTCTCCGGGTGATCTTAGGAACGAGTGCGTTTGTTCAGAGAAACTAGAGGCAGCGGATAGAGCAGTGACTTTTCCACTGAAACCCATCATAACGAGTTTATTTAGCCGCGATGGTAAATAATTTCTAATTTATCCCCGGTTAATTTACACATTTTATAAATTCCATACGACTAGGAACCGCGGCGTTGCGTAATCGCCTTTTCAAGTTTAATCACACAGACACACTTACAGACAGATATACACACACACACACACACACACGAAGACACGCACGTACACACGGTTATTGAATCCGTTTGCTTTCACTCGAAAACAAACGGCGGCCATTAAAAACTTTAGCGCGGGGCTTAAATTTAGGTTTATTTCGAATTAAAATTTATTATGTAAACATAAAAGACTTTACGGGTTCCGTACCGAATCGCCTCGCACCTAAATCGCGCGTTTATTGTAGCTTCTATTTATACGCGGAAACGCATCTTTTTTTTTTCGTTCGTCCTTTCCTTCTTGTTCTTCTTTTCCGGCATGCAACAATTACACAGACAAAAATGCGTTTATATGCGTGCGTATATATAGAAGGAGAGGAAGCGCGTTACCGGAGAACAAGGGAATTGCTCGAAACTTTGGGAATCGTATTTTTACATTTAACTTGTAGAAAAAAGCGACGTCTCGAAATAACCACTATTTCACTAGTTTTTCTCTTTCAAGTTTCTTTATTGCTTTACTTTACTTGGAGGAATTAACGCTCGGAGGATCCGGATTCCGGCTTCGACGATTCTGTTGACCTTCGGTGGATGCGGAGAGAGCTTCTTAAATATTTAATCTACTTAAATTGAATCGAATGCGACGTACGTGGCTGGCGTTTACTCGGATTTTTTGGGGATGTTATTCGGATGAATGATGGACTTCTTCGTCGGTTACATAACATGCTCGATCCTAGGTTTCTCGGCCGCGGCACGGAACTGCTTAGATTGTTTTATTGATTGTGGAAAAGCCGCTCGCGTTCCGTTCGACATAAATTAACGTTCTAATTATAGAATTGTTATAATTCATTATTCCGCAACTCGTAGCTATTGTTCCAATAACGATTACACATTTACTGCGAATATTATTCTTTCAGATCTTATTTTTTTTTAGTAGACATTCCATTTCACAAAACATTTTTCATTTTTTTTTATTACGACAAAACATTTGTTCAGAATTACTTAAAATGTATAATTTTTGTTAATACATTTCAAACTTTGTTATTTTAGAAATCTCTAACGTAAAATGGTGTGATTATTTAATATAATATTTTTTAAATAACAATTATTTCAAATTTAAATCCTGCACTTTCTAGAATCTTAATTCTTATAATAAATAATAATAATTTATTGGCCAAACATCAATACATAACGAATAATTCTAATTTAATGCCGTGTGAACACATTTAAAAAAATAATAAAAATTTTAATTTGTAAAAAAGCTGAAATATAAAATAATTATCATTGTTTTTACGTGTTGTAATTTCATATATAACCAGATGTAGGCTATATAGTTGAAACACTCCATTTAATAGCAGTCATATTATCGGTTCACGTGTTTAGTACTAAATTCCGGTATTACCAGTTTATTTTACAGTAATAACATTTTTATAGAAGGTCCAATAACAATCTAATAAATATTCTTTCGTTAGATCCGAAAGTTATTATATTTGATGTAATTTTAATTTAAAATAAAAAATCAAAATACGTTTGTTTGTTATTATATTTGACGTCAAAAGAAGAGGTAGAATGAGAGAAGACAAATAACAGCTTTTTTAAAACCAAACGAAATATTGGGCAATGGATTTCATACAAACATCAAATTGCTTTACGACCCGGTATTATTAAAGAAAAACACCTTTTAAGCGAACGCCGTCAACGAAACCAATACACAGAAAAATTTGTATATGTATGTGTCTACTTTTCTTCATCTGTCGTACGAGGATTTCGTCGTAAATTTCATGTTTATGCTAATTGACCAAAAATACGTTGTATAAATAAATCAAAAACAGCACTTAAATTTTGACGGAAAACTTTAATCCTGGTGGAAACTGGTGTAAAACGCTGAACAAATAATCCAATTAAATGAGCATAGAAATAAGAAAGAGATCAGATAACCTCGTGCTTGCGAATAGATTGCCAATTGTATCGAATCACGGCGGCATCCTTGCATTACGCAACGTCCGATTTCAATTAACGAAAGCGCATTCCCCGTTACGCAAATCGAATTTCTGATGAAACTAACACATTTTAAAGAACATCGTACAGATTGCTCAGGTTTACGTGCAGTTCGATATATTTATACATGCGCAAGGTCGCGTTCTTCTCGTTGTACAAATTATGTAAGATTACCTTCACTCGCGTGCACGGACTCGTATCAACCAAAAATGCTGCGAGCTTGTGCTAGTATTTTATTAAAAATTCAATTCGCTCTTAGCAATTAAACGATATTGAAGTTCTCAGATTTGGATACTTGTTGGTTTTCTTCAAACAGTAGCTGAGTGACGAAAAAAACAAGTAAGAAGTAGAGAAAACGGTGAGAATAATGTAAGTTTTTGTTTTGTTGAATCCTTGAGATTTGGCTTCTTGGCAATAGTGGATTTATCTTATTATTATCGTCAACTGTTTGTGTTGTATTCGTTTATATTTTTTGACGGCGTTCCAATGGTATAGAATTGATTTAGAAGGTGACCGAAACTATTATATGATGTAGGTTAAGCGCAGTTTTTGGAGAGTGGAGCTTCGAAAGGTTCTTAGATAATTTCCATCTTATATCTTAAATTTACGTATGAAATAATGATCAGTTTTTGTAATATATTTATATTTAAATAAAGATTTAGAAAATTATTTTTACAAACAATTACATAAAGTTATAGACAAAATAAACAAATAAAAATTACATATATCACATACTTTCTAACATAAAAATTATGTAAAATGTTTATAATAAAATTGTTTAAAATTCTTGTAGCTAAAACTTGAGGAATTATCTATACTTCAATAAACAAATAGAAAATAATTACGTCAGACAATTACAATGAACACGTTATAATCTTCAAAAGCATAATTAAGTATTTAAATTGATTATTTTCCTTGTGCATCTTCTAAAATTATGCTCATAGTATATATTTAATATAATTACACATTATTATATATTGTGAAGTGAAATTAAAAAAAAATATTATAATTTTAGATTTACTTTCAAGAAATTAATATATTTTAACATTTAAAATTTGTTTATTAGAAAATTTTAAAAATTATATTTTGTGTAATACAATTTAAAACTTTTATTAGATATATTTTTTGTTGTATTTTATGAATTAATTGAAATTATTTCAATAAATTTTATATTTATGAAATTCCATTTTTATGGTATAATTATGTTTTTTTTTTTTAATTAAAAATTAAGTTGATTGTAAAAGTTTGGTCTTGAACTGTTTGGATTAAAATAAGTGAAGAAGCATGTCGGATTTGAACGGATTACAAATTGATTGATTAGATAATATGCGTGAAGGTTTCAGTATCTGGTATTGTGCGTGGGATTCGGGTGACAAATATTGACGGTCCTCGTTAGTGATGTTTGCGGAAACGATTTGACTGTCTATGGATGTAAGGAGTCAAACGCCACCGGATCCGTCAAGTATTTGCTAAAGTATACAAAATCGTTACCAGGGTGCGCATTATGTACGAAGGATAACTGCGAGTTAAATCTAGCTGTTAGTTTTTACAGCCTTTAATACAGCGGCCTTAAATTACACGTTCGGTGCGTTTTGCATAAATGCCCTCACCGGCATTAATCTCCGGCTAAATGAATATTTGCTTTTTAAGGCACGGCTATTATGCTGTTAGGCAGGGCTGGACAGGACCTCGGCTCTCTCTGGATGTTAATTGAAAAACGGCCGAGGCGTAATTGAATCGCGCGAATATTTTTAGAAGCGCCACGGATGGACGATTATATCACTTGGCGGAGTGCTAGGACAGGACGACTGGTAGAATGAGAGTGATAATAGGGAAGTCGGGAGACGATAAGTGGCCAATCAGCCAGTTGATCCAGTTTGCTGGTTTCCTCTGCATCAGAGAAAATTGGAATCGCCAGCCAATGTCAGCGATAACCCTAATTATTGGCTTCTGGCGACTGCCATAAATCATCCGATAAGTTATTCAATTTCACTTGACCATAACACTCTGTGCTGTGCTCTGGTACGGCGGAATATGGCCGGGACAAACCAATCCAATTGAGGCGACCGGACAAATGTAGCATGCCATAAATTTGTACGTAGCAGCATTTTGTAATCAACGCTGCAGCGGGCCAAAAGGGACAGGAAAACGTCGGCCCTATTTTTACGACCTCGTTATTTCCGACCGACCCTTGTTGCCTTTCTACGTGCGATGGGGTGGTCCCGGAAAATACCTTATGATTTATCGGCCGCTCGCACGCACGTCACCTTACCAGCTCATTCATCCCAATCACATAAACTAATTTCGTAACAGCGTCGAAACAAGACAAACGCACGCACGCATACCTCAGGAAAACGTAATTTAATTAGTTTTTAAATGGATCTACCAATACCCTCCACCCAGCTGGAGGGACAAATATTTCATTCATACCTACCTCAACCGTATTTCACTTGTCCAGTTACAACAAACTTCAGTCGATATCCGCGAGATGGCGATATTTTTTATGCATTTCTATTATTCAAATTCACAAATTATATAACTTCTTTTTCAGATAATAAAATGCATCACTCAACCTAAAATAAACAAAATTTAACATTATCAAGCGACTCTAACGAAATCCAAAAAGTAATAGACAGAAAAAGTGTATAAATTTCATAAAACTATAGGTTTTATTTTAAATTGGACAATGCACAATTTTTGTACGAATATTTCAACATTTTAACTGACTTTGAGGTTTTACATTATATTTGATTCATACTTTTTTAAACACAATGCTTTTGTTATAATATTTATTAAACTATTAATTGAAATACAATTTCTATTATTCAAATTCACAAATTATATAACTTCTTTTTCAGATAATAAAATGCATCACTCAACCTAAAATAAACAAAATTTAACATTATCAAGCGACTCTAACGAAATCCAAAAAGTAATAGACAGAAAAAGTGTATAAATTTCATAAAACTATAGGTTTTATTTTAAATTGGACAATGCACAATTTTTGTACGAATATTTCAACATTTTAACTGACTTTGAGGTTTTACATTATATTTGATTCATACTTTTTTAAACACAATGCTTTTGTTATAATATTTATTAAACTATTAATTGAAATACAATTTCTATTATTCAAATTCACAAATTATATAACTTCTTTTTCAGATAATAAAATGCATCACTCAACCTAAAATAAACAAAATTTAACATTATCAAGCGACTCTAACGAAATCCAAAAAGTAATAGACAGAAAAAGTGTATAAATTTCATAAAACTATAGGTTTTATTTTAAATTGGACAATGCACAATTTTTGTACGAATATTTCAACATTTTAACTGACTTTGAGGTTTTATTATATTTGATTCATACTTTTTTAAACACAATGCTTTTGTTATAAAATTTATTAAAGTATTAATTGAAATACAATTCTTAGTAGTTTTTTTTTTATAAAAATAAGTATTTTATAAGAAAATATGTATATATAAAATTTTAGTATAGTTTCTGTCGTCTTTAATTAAGATTTAACGTAGGACAGAAGCTGTAGATAAAATTTAATAAAGTCATATTCTTGATTATTATTGGATCGAACGGCGATAGGTATAACGTATAAATATAAACAACAACAAAAACTTGTTTCAATTTTATGACCAGACGATGGATGTGATTTAAGATGACTGCGTTTAATTAATTTCGGGGCTTCGCTGTCCAATTATGTAAGGGACCGAGTCGATTTATTGAAAAATCTATTCATCCAGCTAATCAGTCCCATTTAAATCAACTCCGCTGAACACACGAGACCGATTCGTATCAACGCACCTGAATATACCTAATTAAACGATGTTTACCCATTTGAATAATCTAATCTATGCCTATAACTGAAATTCTTTTCTTCAAAAACGTTTCCTTTTTTCTTTTCCGCCGTTTTTTTTTTCAAATATTATTTTCACTTTCGTTTATTTTCCTCTGTTACTTGTCTTTGACGCTGCTGGAAACGGAATGCGTCTTGGACTTTGGTAAATGATGGTCGATGCGGTGCTGCGAGATTTTACGTTGGATATGAATATGTAAAAAAAACAACGTAAAATTGATAGGATATTGGGGGTTGCGCTGGGCAGGGTCGCCCGTGGGTCGACATAATGATGTAACTTCGACACGTCCATCATTCATTTGCCGTGGGATCTGGGGGGTTCGATTGTTGGCACCATTGTAACCGGCGCTAAGCTCACTTTACTTAATTATGACAACGCCTACATTTATAATCTACATTGATTTATGTGAGCCTATCCTCTGTGACAGTTTAGGGTTAGGGGTGTGCGATCATTCCTCCCTGCGTCTTCTTCAAGCGCCGAAGGGAAAGAAGAAAACGAGAAATAACAATTTATATATATGCAATATACGAAGAAAAAAAAACAAGGATCGAAGGTAGAGGACAATAAAACAAGATGAGGGACGCGCATGCATGGAAGTCTCAGATACATGAACGATTTGCAATGCAAATAATATTGAAATATGCATCGCGATCCAAACAAACGATTTACAACGACACAGGGCGAGATCCGCAATCTTACAGCGGAAATTTCTTTCCAAAACCCATTAAAAATTATTCTTTATGGCGGTTTTTAACTTTTAACACTTGATCATTATTATATCTGTATTTGATTTGGTTAATGTGGATCATCTTCGTGTGATTAAAGCATATCCTAAACTAGAACAATCATTGATGGTTATGCAAATAACCATCGTACGGCGTCGGTTGCGTAACGCGTTTGATAACAGCCAGGAGGTTGTCTCGATCTTGGCGAGAGCCGATGCCGGGCGCCGATAAGTTAGATCCTGATGGACGATAACTGGAATCGTCGTCGAGTGATAATTTAATCCGATCTCCAAATTACCGAAAGCAATTTCTGGATTCCGATCGGAATCAACTGGTCGTGGAGACACTCCGGTGGAGAGGAAGAATGGAGAGTAAATGGAGAGAAAGACGTTAGATAAACTTTCCAAACATTCCGAAATCTATTCCAGATAGTGTAATAGCCGTGTGTGTGTGTAAATAGAATGAGAGAAAAAAAATAAATATATATATATATATAAAAATAATGAAGTAACGAAGAAAAACTCGAATTCCTTTGAATTAAGATGCTAAGTATCGGAGAGTATCGGTTACCAACGAAGATCGATATTTAATTATGAAATAGCCATTAATCTAGTCTGTAATTATGAAACCTATACGCTAATAAGGCGACAAATTAATGTGTACGTTTGACACAGAAATTATAAATAGTCCTGATGATTTATGTGAATGAATCGATATTAATTTTAATGAATCTTACCTTCATTTTAATCAACTTTTAGTTTCTTAAAAAGTACAAATTCAAATATTTAATATTTTGTGTACTATTTGGTAAATTCCATTTTTTTTATAAATCTTTAGAAAAATAGAAGATTTCTAAACAATATGAATATTGTATGTAATGACAATTGACAACTGTAATGCAATTAGCCTACGTTCCAACGTTTTCACTTTCTTTCAAAATTTTTAATGGATATTCGATTTTTATTTCATTTTTACGCAAAAAAATATAATTTTATTTCAGTAAAATAGAAATAATTAGAGTATTTGGTAAAGTGATTATAATTATGATGTAACATCTAATATGTGAAATAAACTGAGTTAGCGTATTATTTACTTGCATGATGTTTAAAGTGGTTCCTTTAAGTGTACGTTTTTTTTTGTGGCAATCCGCAGTGTAATGGGAATGGATATTAATAATGCTTCATAACTAACGACTATAGTCTGGAAGTGTAACGTAATGAAGTGTATTATATACATTTTAAATATAACCTGGCCCACATTTGCAAATATATCTGTTGGTTATTGTGGAAAGGGTCGACGATGCTCGTTGTTTCTGGATTCCGCAGAGAACTCGTGAGATAATCTCTGCAGGAATTCATCGGATTTATGGAAAACTCCGAAAAGCGGATTTAACGTAGTTGTTGTTGTTGCTGCTGTTGTTATTTTTTTTTTCTGTTATTCATTTCTTCTCTTCGCAACGTACATTCTAACGTATGTAGCACGAAACGACGCTATAAAATTCGTCTGTCCAGTATTTTTATTAGATCGTAAACAAGTATATAATACCAAACGCATAAAGACATCACGTGCTTTATTATCCTTCGCGCGAGAGGAATCCGCGCAGGAACAGGATCAGTTTGCGTTTTAGGCCTCCTCTAACACAAAAATAAATAAATAGATTATCTCGTAAACCAATTTGTAATTATTCGTTTTCTTTCTGTTTCAGGTAAGTGTTTTGAAGCCAGAGAAACAACAAAAAAAAATAGAAACTAGAGAGGATAAGACTCGGAGATGGGTGTTAGATACAATAGGTAGGAATGCGTTATACTAAAGGATAGTGTGCGTTTTTTTTTGCTTTGCGTTTGTCCATCGGATGCCTTTTTCGGCTCTTTGGCAAACTCAACTGTTGGGCGGACACTGCTTTTCTTGGACCCCCAAAAGTTGACCCCGTTGGCATCCTGTACACGGCTCTCATTTAATTCAATAAGCGCCTGTCGGTTTTTTTTTTATTGAACCTCGAAAACTCGTGTACGATTTCAAAGTGAAGAACTATATAATTTGTACCCTGTGTGCACGCGATGCGGCTGCAAAAATTGTGCCGCCAATTTGTTTCGTAATTACAATGCTAGGAAACCACCAGGGTAGTGTTGGCTACTGAGCCTCTCGACCTGACTCTCATCCTCATATAATGATTCAGATGACTCAAGAGACCCAACGAATTCCACCATGGGTAATTAGTACATTTTTTTTTCAATCGCATTTCAATTACAGTAAAATCTCGAATATAATACTCGCATATAATGCGCATAAATTCATAACTTTTTAATTAAAAAAAAATCTGTATAAAATTATTACTGATATTTTTTGCAACAATAAATTAATAATAAATAAAATTAAATAATTTTATAAAAATAAAAAATGCACATTATTTATATAAAATTGTTTCAAAAATATTGAATTTTTGGCAGTCATTGTCAATCATTTCGCAATGGATATTTTCGTATAAATATATTTTTTTTGTTGGCTAGACATGAAATACCGCCATTCGATTTAGAAACTTTAACACCTACATTTGTCTTATTTATTTTTATTTTAACATAATTATTTAATTTACCCAATTTTTCTACAGACAAAAGATTCTTCTTTTGGTTCAATAAATTTAATATATACAAATAATACACAAAATTATCAAGAACGTAATATTCCCTTTTTGGAGCAGTCAAAAAAAGTCTAGTGAGCAGAATTTATCCACTCTTCAAACGTATACAGTTTGTAAGAACATATAATGATGATCTAATGATATAATCAGAAATGTCTAAAACTTAAATATAAAATTGTATTTTAATTATAGACTAAAGTCTATATACTAAGTGGTTTAGATAAACAGGGCTAACGACCTTTTTCCATCTCGATATTATTTAATAAAATCTTTCGTTTTTTTTTATCTATACTAGATTAGACAATTTCGCGAATACAGCACTTTTTTTATCATTAATTCTACCGCATTCATTTATTTATTTATTTATCTTACCGCAAATTTGAAAATCCCGCCACGCGCCATTTCCGGGTTTGGTTAAAAAGTGTAACTTTAAACACCTCGTATACGTGGCAAACCAAATCTTCAAAAGCATTCCGACCTACATTCGCAATAACCGCAAACGATGTCTACCACATCCGTCGAGTTAAAGCACCGATTGTTTAAGAACAATAAGTTTGTCGTGCCTTATTATTTTCATAATAATTCCACTCTTGCTTATACTGAATATCCATAACTATTTAACAAATGTTTGTTATTCAATAACAAAAATATTTTCTGAAATTGCGTAATTAAAAAAGTGAAATAAAAACAAATAAAGTTTATTTTTTTATTAGTTACGAAAAATTAATTAAATTTATAATAATATTTGTAGAAAATAATTAAGATTGAGATGATTTTTTTTTTAAATCTATGGTTTATTTTTTTAATTTTTAAGTTGTAATCTCGTAATGGGCAGAGACCAGTTTCATCGTCCATTTACTTAATGAATTATGAGTTACTTCGGGGTGTCAAAACGGAGATGCGCTTTAATTTCTATTCTCTCTATCTCTGTTTCTCTCGCCCCTTTCCTAGTTATCAGTCTGAGACCGATCCCTTCTAGTCTGCGGCATATCTGGGTGGAGTGTTTTTTCTTCATCATCATCATCTTCTCTTCTTTTTTTTTTAAATCCTTCCTCCCCGCTCGTCCGTGTTTCTAATTTATATCGGCAAATCTATTTCATAAATTTGGGGGTCCTTATATTCAAATGTGTTTTTATAATATCGGGGGGGCTCCGAACGGGAAATTTATCAGCGCCTGGTTCCGATCTCATTAGTGGTCGGCTCTCCGGCCCTGTTGATATTTATAGCTTTTTATTCCATTATTTATAGGGATCCGTAATAACACGGTATAAAGTAATGCGGCTGTTGTTGCCCCCTCTGTTCTCGGCTTCATCCTCAGATCATCCAGCCTTTTGATGAATCATTTAACCCATTTCTTGTTACCCCATTCGCGTGATATATTAGACGCCTTCCAGTCATTTCGATACATCAATACTTGTACCCATCTCTATACACACACTAAACAACAGAATCACGTGCATATGGGAATTGTCTGTCTAGAGTTTCCTAAACCAACCCCCCTCGCGCCATGAACAAAGGACTCCGAAGAACAACCAAACACGAGGAAAAAAAAGGAACAAGAAACCCGAAAACAAGCAAGAAAACAAAAACACCTCTCACGAATAAAAAAAATAAAGTACTGAGATGGCGGTGGAGAGGAAGGAAAGAAGAAACAAACTAGTGGGCACCTTAGTGGTTTTGCCCCGTTACTTTATCAAAATCTAAACTACCACTGATCCACTTAACCACCCGTCATTATCGGCCTGCAATTACCATTTTCCCCCCTTGATTTTGCATCTCTTGTTGCCCAGGTATTTGCTCACTTACGATCAAAGCAAATTCAATTGCCGCCTATTCCGCCCAAGGGCTGTGAACCATTCGTAGAGCAAACAAAACCAGAGGAGGAACAACTCAGATTGTGGAAGTTGTTATAAATAAGTCGTTTCGATATAAATTAAAGACAAAAAAGAAGTGCGAGAACTGGTTATAAATACGATTTCGATTTTGTAATGGTTAATTCGCGGACATTAAGGCGGCAGGAAGCGGCAGCCGATGTAATGCTTCGGTCACGTAATACCGGAATGGACGGAGCAGCGCCAGAGAAAAAGGAATATGGAATAACCATGAGCACAAAAGAGTGTTGAGCGTAAGGATGCGAAAGCATTAAAAAAATCTTTATGATGATGGCAATGATGATCATGATAATAATAATAATAATAATAACAACGAGAATCGTGGGGGGCGCTCGGTTTTTGCGTTCCGCCATTTCATTTCGTTTTATTGAGCCCACTTTATCAACCTTTTATCTAATAATGACTTAGCTAAAGTTACACGACTCGTGTATGATTGTACCTGATTTAACGGTATTTGCACAAAAATATTTATAACTTCAATGTTTATAAAGGGTGTCCCAAAATTAACACAAGATTTGAATTTGCCGCCATTTGTGCAGTAAAGTATCAAATTGTTTTTTTTTTGGTCTTTCCAACTCTTTACTGCAGCAAATTCAAATCTTGTGTTAATCTTTATAATAAATACAAATTTACAATTTTTATTTATTTATAATGGACAATTTTTTTAATCAATCAATAATAATAATAGTTTAATTGTGATAAATTAATATTATTTATTCTTTAATTTTATGTTTTTTTTTATTACAAAGCAGACGTTATTATTTGTACGACTTTTGAGTTTTTGTTCGAGTTTCTAAACATATTGTTTTTTTTTTTGCACGAGTTTAAATTCTAAATACGTATTATATTTTGTATAATTTATAAAATAAAATTGATATGGGATTATCAATGTGATGATTGAAGTGTGGCATAATCTAAATAGGATGTATTTCGTATTGATTATGCGACAGGCGTACGTGACTCCACCTGCGTTTACAGATCTCGATTCGCAAGCGACGTCTGAATTCCGATGAAGTTTCCTAAAGGTTTTTCCAAGATACACCGAACTCACCACGATACTTCTCTCACTGTGCATGCCAATAAGTTTGTTGCTTCGTGGATAATCCCTTTTTTTTTATTATATATACATATATATTTTTTTTATATTATGTTGTTTCATGTCCAATTTCAGACTAAAGTCGCGTTCCTCCCAAATTGGAAAATCCACTATACTAATATTGAACATCAATTGTCTTATTTATCCAGCTTCTAATTATTACAATGCATGACATGAAAAATGTAATCTCAAACTAATCTAATCTTTGATTAAACTGATAAAATATTCAAATAATCTGTTCGCATATTTTAAGATGCATTAACTTAAAAAATACGTAGCCTCAATACAAATTGCCAAAACCAAAAATTGAAGATACTTAAGATCTAGATAATAAATAATGTATTCTAGACAAGTTACTTATCGTTTTGATTTGTGTTTTAGATTATTATTTACACTTAATGCGTAACATTGCAATTTATCCAAAAATTTTGCTTACAATTAAAGATATTTCTAAACTTTTTAGTATTATCATAATTTTTTAAATTAAAAGATGTCATTTGTTAAAGTTTAAATATTTTTGTCTCCAATTCAATTCTATAAATTTATTTTAAACAAACAACAAAAACACTTTAAATTTGAGAATTTGGATTATTTTCTTTTGTATCGGAGACAAACTGAATAGTTGTTGTCAGACAACTCTTGGTATATCACAGTTTTTGCTTTTTTGTTACGTGTCAATGACGATTTAGGGTTACCATCACGAGCAATGCATCCAAATTCATATAGATCTCTAACATCTAAACATATAGCTTATAATTAAAAAGTAATATTTTCAGAATTAGTTTCAAATAAGTTTATATTGATAAATTATCAAAAACCTTATATTTTATGATCAGTTAAAACAAATTATTACTATATCTGTATATAGAATTATAAATGTACAAATTATGCTAAAACTAATTTACATCTCACGTTTTTTTTATATATATATAAGATGCTAAAGACATCAATCATTTCAGTGCTGACAAATTGTCTATGTAAATGTGTACAATAATGAAATAGTGAATTTAGTTAATTTTATAAATAATATTAGCGTTATATAATTTATAGTTATAGTTTTGTTTTTATTGCAATTTTTTACTTATTCTCAAAATAGACTAGAGTGTTTTCTTACGAAATAATGATATGTTGCTCATTCCGATTTAAATGCTTCCAATTATCGCTATAATTTAATAATTGATAATAAATTCAATTAAAAGCAATCTTTATAGCGTAGCAAATTGTGACCCGAGGTCGATTCCACCAATAATTAATAATATCCACATCAAAGCTACATTTTCTATGAATTTTAGTTACCAAAAAGATTATATATTTTTTTGTATCAAATATATCAAATATATTTATATATAAACCGGTTTAAAATCTATATATTATGTTACTTGGTAAAAATCAAAATATATAAAACCTATTTTAATAAACCTAAATTATTCAAATATTTACTTTTTTTAAAGCAAAGTAATTCATTCGTGATAAATTTAATTATTTATTTTATAAATAGTTTTGAAAACGATAAGCAACTTAACTTTACATAGCGACGATTTTGTATTAAATTCTTATATATTGCTTATTAAATTTAAATATAAAAGCATGGACGGATATCCAACCTTTATTTGGCATTAACTATACGTTTCACGTATACAAATGTGTGTTTAAATATACAAATGCATTCATGTAAGTATGTTGACCTTATTATTATAATAATCGAATGACTTACATTAACAAGTAAATGTTGTGCATTTTAAGACCACCGTGATCAGTAAATATTTAAATAATTCAGTTAATACATGATTCTTAAAAGCATTTCTACTACGTAAATGATTATTTGTAATTATCTGAATCTGCATATATAAATATTTGTTTCTTAACAGTTTTTAGTTAAAAAATATTTATAATTTTACTATTGAAAATTTCAACAATAATACAATTTTAAAAATGTTTAAAAATCAATATTTTGAATCTCAGATTGAAAATTATATTTATTTTATATAATTATCTTGTGTTAAAGAAGTTGTTATTACATTTTCTGCTCATGAGAATGAAAATTGTCGATCTGTAATGCAAAATATCGTTTGATGTATATAAAGACAACTATTTTCGATGGCAAGTACTTATTTTAATGAAATCAGTTCAATGTCGGTGTTGGGTGTCTATGTATAACCAGCTAGTACGAGAGATGTCATAATAGAAAATGACTAATTGAGTTGAAAAAGTGTCGCAGGGTCATCAGGGCGATAGGACATACTCGGAATAACGTGATTTTCGTACAGATGATGATGATGTAACTCGCGTGCGGTGGTGATTCATCCTCGGAGCAGAGGGATGCGTTGGCCCCCAATTTAATTAAACGTTTCCCCTTCGGGACGACTCTCTAAATAATCCGGGAATGCCTGAATGGACCCCATTGTCTTTGGTCCGGCCCAATTTGGGCCGCAACGCGTGCAATTTTCCGACCGCGCATAATAAACCACCCGAACGATGCCAGCTCCTGTCTCGGATAGTATTAATATACCCGTGGGGCTTTAAATGCAACTGCTCTCATCTCACTGTCTCATCATCATCAGCACATATAGACTCGTAAAACTGTACCATCTTTAAAGTAAAACTTACAATATAATAACTAAATCCATGAGATTTACAGTTTTACTAATTGTGATAATTATCTGAATCAGCATATGTAAATGATGTTTTATTTTAAAAGTTTTAGAAACTAAAACAGTATTATTACATAACTTACATTATCTGATTTAGTTGTACCATCTTCACAGTTGTCCTCAAAGACCAATTATAGGATAACTTCATTTCCCTTTATCCTGGTTTATTGTTTTTTGAGGTATTTAATTAGACCACTCGAGGATTTACTGTTCCACTGATTGCGATAATATGATCACGCGATAAAATGATCTATATATATATATAGACCTTTATGTATATGTATATAACAGAGTCTATATTTTGTTCCCTTTTTGTTTCACTCTGGCTCGGCTCCGGTTCCGACCCATTGATTTATGGGAATCGACGTCTTAATCGCCTTCAAATGTAATTTAATAAAGTCATTAGACTTCGGGGCCCGCGGTGCCGTCGCCATAATTACAAAGCCCTCAAAATAAGACCTCTCACCGTTCCCCTCCGAATAATTAAGTCTAATCTTGGCGGCAACGAAAATGCGCGCGTGTAAGTATACCGCTTGCTACATACACATACACCCATAGTATCTTCATGTACATATACGCATACACAAACTGATATATGCGTATGTGAGTATGTGTCGAAATTGTCACACATTTTGCGTCTCCCATGGTGGAAGTAAATGTGCGTGCGTATTAAGAAAAAAAATAATATATATATGGAGACTTCGAAAATTCGGCCTTCGCCGCAATTTAATCTGATGTTTCATTGAAGTGGGAATGTTTATCACAGTAAATAGTTTTTTTTTAGTCTCTCTACTAGTTGTTTGTGCTCCTTGGCTCTTAATCCGAAATTATATAAAAAATATCTATATTTTTTTAGTACATTTATATAATACTAACGCAGTGATATAATAATGACTCCGTCGTCAACATTGGTCCGGTAAACAATAAACCGTTATGGCAATCAATTCAGTTCGCGAAATCCTAGCTCCATTGTTGTTGACTACGGCGACTTACGCAACCGGCTTAGCCTTAGAACTTATGCAGTGCCAAAAACGCGCACCACGAGGTCTCCGACGTTACTTATTTATTTACGTTTTCATCCAGATTCTTACGCAATCCTCGCCGCCTGCCAACACGTTGATATTAGGGATTAATGAACATATTTCCGAGCAACCATGATATCACAATGATTTAAATAACTCGTTTTATATTTAGTTGCATTATTTTATAATAGTCAAATTTTATTCTTAATATGCATAAGTTTTTCTCAGATATTTTTAATTTAAAAATTTTATATGATTCAAATAGAATTTGTAATCTATTTTTAAAATTCGTTTGTTTCACAAGTGATAAATAGATGTCACTTTTTGACAAAAGTTAAGCAAATTGTGCTGCGGATAATTATTGGATGGACGACAGGGTCATCTTATCCATTTGGTCTAGAGCCCACAAAATTGAATAGGATTTCAAGATTATATATTGAAATGTTAAATTGCTAAGATGCATCCCCCGAAGTCATCTACTTAAATAGTGCATAGGACAACTTAGGCCCTCATGGGCAAATAATACACGTATTTACATAATAGTTAATACATTTACAAGAATCGTTGGTCAGTTTTCAAAATATATTTATAATATTTCAAGTTGCTTCATATATGACAAATCTACATCATTTTACTATAATATTGCAGTAACCGCGCTTTTCAGTATTTTATTCATGGTTTTTCACAATTTTTTCATTGTAAGAATGAAACGTTTTCACATTATTATCATTGATATTCAACTCAAGTTTCTTACAACTAAAATAAACAATAATAATCAATATAATAATGTAATTTATTATGTGACCGTGTATCTGTAATGCGAAACTTATACCGATGTGTGTCATATTTTCAAGCGTTTTTACGGTAAATTTAATGTACACGTCTTGTTGGTATCAATAGATTTCGTTCTAGTTTTACTGAAATTCAATACTAGTGACGAGTATCTCGAGTAATTAACAGCAATATTAATTTACTCATTAGTCACTAATAATTACATACGTCTGTATGTAATATATAAGTGGTCGTGTTTCCCAGCAATTATAATTGAAAGTCGATTAAACGATATAATCTCTAAATTAAAATCGATTCCAAGATATAATCAATATGAAAAAAAAAATTTAGAAATTTACTTAACATCCATGTTTAAAAAAATTGCTACGCCGCTAGTAATAATGACCATTGAACTTTCTACCTATACAAGACGCCACGTCGCAAATAAAAAGTAATCTCTGAATACATTCCTATGGTTTTCTGTGTATAGCGGAGAACCATGACACGCAAAGCAATTGTGCAAGCCTGAAAGCGTTCTAGAAAGATTGAAATTATGTTTACGAAACACAAAGCTCTGTACATGTTTTATTGAATGCAGCGCCAATAATGCCTCTCTGAATTAAGGTACGGTTCAAGGTTAAACGTAATCCTTAACATTGATGTCCCGATGAGTAACGCACATACTTTTGCCACGAGTTCAACTTCATTTATTTTCATCTTTTATTATTATTATTATTATTTACACTTTGCGAGTTGTCAGGTTGTAACTTTGCATCTGCAATGGAAGTTTGCGTTGGTTATCAACGAAGGAACGTGCTCATAATTCAGCCCGTTAGCAAAAAGCAATGGAATCACAGACTTGATTTACCACCATTCGAGTCAATTGGCTCTTTACGATCGTCGAGTTAAGATCGCATAAAGTACGAAAAGCATTACCGAGAATGTTGTACACTGATTGATCGGAAAGTAAAACTATGCGTTTGTCCTTGCGAGAAATTTCACTACTAAATTCTTCATCAACTTATATTAAACACTTAGATTAAAACACTTGTATTTAGTTTACCGAAAACTATAACTTGGGCTATAGTGGAACTTGGCTTATCAATCATCAATGTTTTACAGAAAATGCCATAATTATCATGACCTTTTTAACATTCACAATCTAATCTTTAAAATATTTATTGTTTTGTAATGCTTTTAAAAACATTTATAATTTTTGTTATATAACAAATAAAATGTTTTAATACTTCAATTACACTTTTTACGCCTGCAAGTTAATGATGCATTCTAATCTCACGAAAAAGCGAAGATTTATGTATAGTTTTTTTTTTCATTGTTTACTTAAAGTCAATTATATATAAAATAGTGTCATAACAATTAATCTCAATTAATTTTAAAGTACGTAAGATACAAACAGTGTAAATTAATACCTTGCATAGTGCGGCTTTGATCAGTGCGGAAAATTTTATTTGACCAAAATAAAAAAATTAAAAAAAAATATGGACAGTATCCTCGATTAATCCTGTTTCAAACAGTGCGGGTTGTTGTTGATAAAACGCACTATGCGAGGTATTCCTGTAATTAATTGGTGCCAATGTTGGTTAAATTTAACGGATGTAATCCATATGATGAGCAGACTGTTTTCGAATTCCTAATCTAATGAAACGGCGTCTATCGGAATCTTAGCGAAGATTTATGTACATTTTATATAATTATTATTTGTTATTTCGCTGAATACAAGTATGCATGAAGTAATTTTTACGCAATAATCGTAAGTGCTGCGTAACGTAACGAGCAGAATAAATATGGTCCATAGTTATCAGCATCTTTCCTTTATCTGCCTCCGAAACAGAAACTTTTCCAAAGTGGCACGAGTACATAATTACCGCTTCCGAAACAAAACAAAAACAAACTCGTATCATTCGAAACGGACTCGGACTATGAATGGAGAGAAGGAAAACTGTGAGCCGTAAATATTCAGATGTAGGCGTCGAGCAATTATGAATCGTGTTCTACAAGTATAAATCGACCGACGAACAAAAAAAAAACACCAAAAAGCAAATAGCAACGAGTTTTACTAATGTGTATGCATAATGTAATTATAAATTGTACGTTATTAAATGCAAACAAATTAATTACGGCACCTGAAATTCAATTCGTTATTATTATTACGTAAACGTTTCGCTCGTTAAGTGGTCATTTCATTAGTCCGCATCTAATTTACCGTGGAATGGGAACGCCCGGAACACCTATGCCGGGGTGTTTCAATATTTATTGCTTATCTGAGGCGACACACATTTAATTGAAACATAGAGAGAGAGCGTGGGACCTTTTTCCTACAAAAGTTGACTCAAGTTACGTTTCGATGCTCGGATAATGACTGAATTTCAGGTCCGCCTTTTGCCCGACGGGGTGCCAAGTACCCATTATTTTTTTCGTAACTCCTAAAGTTACGTCCTCACTACACTTCAAATTGTTTTACTCCAATTTTCACAAAAAAAAATATACAATTAACTTCAATACTTTAAAGCTTCAGTAATTGTCAAAACCGTGAAATATTTGTATTTTTAATTTGGAAATGGACATGATATATAAATGCAAAATTAAAAAAAAAAAGTATAATAAATTCACATATGTATGAATGTTTAATAAATAATTAAATTTAAAAAAATTCTGGGACAAAAAAAATGTATTTAGGAGTTGCATGTAGTTTAAAGTGGAAAATGATGAAAGATTATGATATTAAAAGTTTTCGCATTTTACTTTAATTTGTTGGTTATGTTAATGAAGCGCTGAAGATGAAGAGATGGATCTTCTTAGTGATATAATGCTCTGTGAAGGTTACGTCCGTTTTTGGTCTACTTAAGTGTTTCGAATAACTTGGCCGACGATGAAGTAATTACGGAAAAATGTCGATTAGCCCGAATACATCATGAGCTTAGTGCGGAGCGGCGTTAAATAAAGTATGGACACGTAGTGGAAGGTATTATGGATGGGTTCGGTTCAACTAGTTTTCGGTATGATGCAAGAGCCGTCTGTCCGTCGTTCCTGGTGGGTATATCTTGGGGAGACTTTACGGTGCCCATAAACACAAATTACGTTCCCCGTAAACGAAGACGGCGACGAGAAGAACTTTCACCGAGGTGATTGTCGAGTGTCGGTGAAGAGAGCAAGTGCATCGGTGAGGTTCCTTATCCATCAATGAAATCTTACCAAGTCCACGTCCCGAAAAACTGGACTCCGACGGTTTCTTATCGCGGCTCCCTGGGACCGAAGCTATTACAATCATCAACCAGTTATTCAACCTTTTATTCAAATATTTGTGGCTCCGAGCCGAACGCCGCTTATTAACCAAATATTTGCCCTATATTTGTTTATACAGTAATTACACTTTTTATTTGTAGTTTTATTTTTGTCCCGATTTTGTCCATTTATTATAATACCCTCGTTGGAATCCTTTCTCTCCAAGTGCACATGCCGGATCGGATCGTGCTGCTCGGATTTTACCGATGACCGTGAAATTATGTTGCCCCGATTGGTCCTGCCGATACTACTACCATCCAGTGTCAGAAAGGACAACGCGCAAATACATAATTGGTCAGCGACGCGCATCTAAACGATTGTTTAGCCTTGTTCAAGACATTAAACAATTTACCGTTATTCAATTCCACTCGGGTATCTTTGATAAGTTCTAATCTTGTTTAGATAGAAATAGCGGATTTCATTTGCATTCATTCGTCACCATTTCTCAAATCTATATAAAACTCAAAACATAACTCAATTGTAAATAAGCATATTTTTAGCTAAAGACCATTTTATTAAATTGATTAAAATATTAACTAAATCTGGTCTTATGACTTCCCAGCAAAACACATACACAATTATTATTAGGAAATTTTTTTTTGGGAAATGTTAATTTGATAAAAGTTTTTACTTATTGCCGGGTTGTGATAGATTCTAAATAAAAATATTTATTGACAGAAATAGTAAAAATATAGTTCAATTGAGATACAAAAAGAAGTTACAATAGTAACAGTTAATAAGTTTCGTAAGTTGCTCTGAAAACGAATGTGGGAAATAAAGTGGCAATTTCGATGACACTCATAAAGGTTACATAAGTAATGTAGTAATTTGTTTTTGATATCGACAACAGTTTAAGATAGTAAGAATCCACCTTACTATCCATGGAATGCTCACAGAGTCGGGTAGATAATGGTGTGCAGCATAGCGACGAATTCCTTGGTCCACGGACGTGACCCATCGAAGGATATACATGGAAAGGATGAAAGAAAGAGACAGAAAGAGAGATAGTAGAAGGCGAGTATTTAAATAATCGAAAATAATTTAATATTCGGTAATCAGGGCGCCGCATCTTGGACAAGTACATGTTTTGTCCACAAACACCCACGGAGCAAAAGAGGATCAGTGAGAAACGGGCCCCCATCGTTTGTCCCAGTATTATTATATGAAACTTATCCTAGATAAAGAAGTGGACAATTAAATTACGTCCTATTAATTAAACACCGGGCTGTTTATTTCCACGGCCGATAAGAAAACTAGAAACCCCCAACGTGCTCTGATTCCGAGCTTTACGAAACCCTCGGGCCGTTTGCCCCTATCACTGCACGTTGAGTAATTTCGGTGAGGTCAAGGAAACCGTAATTTATAAGGTGGCGTTTTTGAAGATGTCGAGTTGCACCAGACGCGTCATAAGTATAGTGTGACGTTACTGGTGACTCTTTTTGTGGTTCATCGCTGTTATATACTATACCTCCCGATTTATGATACCAAGATATGAGCAACACGCGAAACGCAAGTACGAAATGTCACTTAGTCACGCACATCGTCAAGTATGCAAATGGCTACCGATTACCATCGTTTCCGCCCAGGTTGAAATTCGGGAGGGTTGTTCAGATTTTTAATTGAAAATAGTATAACTGTCCGTCGCGTAGCAACTGGTCGTCGTCAATTAATAAGCTCTTGGTACTTTATTTCGTCTGCACGGTTGGTCTTGCCTCCTCCTCTTCATCCTCCATCTTTGACCCATCTCGTCCCTCTTCTTGCTTCACTCCTCAGCTCAAATCCAAGAACCTTCTGTTTCGGTTGGCCTCGGTCGGGCCAATAAAGTAGCTTTGCTTTCGCTCGCCAACATCGTTTTCGGGTCAAACGCAATCAACATTTTGACGAGTAATCATATTCACCACAACATGGAAAAGGCGAACGTGAACTCGCGCACCGTGAACGGCTGTGATTGATCACAAAAACCGGAATCGATTACACAGAATAAAAGAACGACAAAAAAAAGGAACTCAACTAATTGCCGAATCCTACGTTTCCGCATCCGCAGTACTGTTTCTCTTATTTACCCAATCACATTGCTTTTCCAGAAGGTATCATAGCATCATCAACACTCACTTGAATATAATAAAATCGAAGAAAAAAAATCTAACAAAAAAGTTTACAAATCATCCATATACTTAAACGATTACATCAAACAATAGTGTAAAATAATTATTTCAAGGACATCAACCTCAAATAATTGATACAAAAATAATGAAAGAAATCGGTCGAAAACAAATCTCAAAGAATATTTGTTATTTGGGAAAAATAATTTATATAAAAAAGAAGAAAAAAAAAAACTAAGACTTCAAGGGAGATCGCCGTAATAGTCTATTTTAAAACCGAAGAGAATTAACGACTTGACCTTGGCTTCCGACCTTGAAGTCGCATTCACTTATTTACGGCTTCATCCGACTGCCCTCAAGATGACATCCGTTTTGTAATTGTAATTGTTGACATATACCCCAAGTTATTAAGACACCCTACATATATATATATATGTGCAGTCTGAAGAAGTGCTTCCGCTTTGTTTTCGTTATAATCTAAGGCGAGAGTTAGAAACGGGGGATATTTATATTCTGGAAATAGAATTCGTTTGAAGTTGTTCCTTCCATTTCGTCAAATGTTATAGGAACGTGCCTAATTAATGTTTACTATTCTTTAAAATGCTTCATATTTTAACTCAATGTTCGTGCTGATTGATGAAGACTATATTAAGAGATACAGGATTCTATTTAAATTGTATTAATTATCAATGTTTGCTACTATCAACAAAACCATGTAAAATGAAACTGTTGTGGAAACTGTGTAATTGTTTATCAATGTAAGGATCTAATTTACCCACTTTATCGCTCCGTTGTTCTGCCTTTAGAAACGCTTCCTGTATTTTCTTCTGGTTCTTAGGTAACCAATTAGGTGGACACTGTTCACCGTTTCAGGACTATCTACGTGAAATTGATATATAACAGTGACTGATTAAGTTCATCCGTTTATAACACTCCAACGCTTGCTATAACTTGTAAAAATTTTATATCAATTTTTTTTTTAAAAACATACATTTTCAAGAATTAGAAAAACTTTGAAAACTTATATGAAATTTAGAGTTTAATAGCAAAATATATTATTATTTTAATTGACATTAGGTTTATTAATTAGTGTAATTAACATTTAAGAGAATATAATTAGAAGTTTTAAGTTGATAATTAAGGATATATAACATATATTTTGTAATTAACAATTGATTGATATAGCTGTTGATGGTTGTACTGACGGATTTGGAATATGGAATTGGGATGTCAGGTGATCCGAATGATAATTCCGGTTTCGCTTTCAATTGGCACCGATTTTATGTTCATGTGCTCGTGAGTGATTTGGCAAAGGACCGGAATATATAAATAAACCACACTTTAGCACCGATAAGAAACAACGAAAATAAGCAGAGGGCACTGAGAAGGTGGGAAAGTTTATACACTAAAAACCACCTATCCATACAGACAACCCAATATCAAATGTTCATTTTGAGGTTTATAGAATATCAATATACTAAATTTGCTTAAGGACATATTTGCATGACGGTAGGAAGGAATAATATTAGAAGGAATAGAAGAGAATAACAAATCCCTCTAGGATTAATCACCGGTCGTGTCGCTCGAGCGTTCGTTGCGTAACGCGATTTTGCGGGTGAATATTTGGTATTTAAAATAGCATCGGCTCCGTTGCGTCAGGCACACTGTTATAATATCACGCACCAAAATAAAATAATGCCAATATTTTGTGCCAGCAGTCTGCCCGTCGCTCCGTCTACCATCCATAGTCAGTCGAATTATCCAAGTCTGCTCCAGAAATTCCTTGATCCGATTGCGACACTTCCTGCTCCAGTTTATCACACTTCGAACCGCCCGATTTCGCTGATCGCATTTCATCTTATTTATGAGGCAAGATAAAACAGTATACCCTTGTATCCTAAATAGAGTGAAAGAAAAAAAAAACTGAAGAAGAAGAAAAGTAGAAGGATGGAAGGAAAGAAGAAAGGAGAAATTGTGAGTGAGTGGCTGTGAGCGTGTGAGAGGGGTCTTAGGTCAATGCTATTCACACAAACACGCACATGACATAATAAAGTGAGGCAAAGACAATTGTTTATATCACAGATGCGACGACAGCGGGAAGGGACAGTAACGTCCCTTGTGTGTCCATAAATTCCCGGTTACATCATTTAATAAACATGTCACGGGATTATTATTGTGCGTCGCATGTGTGCGTGTCGGTAAAGCTGTCGAGGATTTCATCTCATTCTCCAACCCCCTGTCCGTAATTAAAGCTTGTAAACAAGGAAGGACTTTCATTCTTCTTGTTCCCTCGTCACCATCGCCTCATCCTTATTATCATCATTCCTATTCTTATTCTTATCCCGTTGAAGAGAATAGATTTGGTACTTCATTACCATTATAGGATTGCTCTGTCGCGCGCCGACACAACCCTCTCAATTCCCGACAGCAACCCTATTGGACGGTCGCGTCTTTAATTACCGAAAACGCTTCCCATAAAAATTCCCGCAGGAAGTGTCGATTCCGTTAATTGGCCGTGCCGCTTGTAAATTCAAATGAAACCTCTGGACGGACGGACCCTCGATCGTAAATCGAATATGTTTCCAATAATGACGACCCTGTAATAGATTTCTAATCGTCGGAACGGCCTCATAAATCCACTGGACTCCCGAAACTGGAAATCCGTGAAGGAAAGCAGTAATGAAACGAACAGAGAGGAACAGAAAAAAAAACATACAAACACATACAAACGAAACCGTCAGAATTCCCTACAGAGAAAGTCAATTACGTAATTCTCACACAGATCTGTAACTGTGCCTGTGTCTCTCGGCCGTTTATACACTCCACCTCCAACTGAGTGTTCCATTACATAGATTAGTACCGAAAATACGATCCGCCCTCGAGATCTGCCTGCTATACAAATTATAATATTATTCCCAATTCATATCTATGACAAAATGGATTGGCGCATCACCACTCTCCTTATATATACTGACATCGTGATTTACCATTATTAACAATTGATTGATAATTTATCTCATTTCAATTAATTTCATATCATTGCAGTGACGGTAAAATGTTATTTTCAGTTAAAAGAAATTTGAGCTATTGTCAAATTATTTATATTTCTGTAGTTGGATTTTTCATATTGTTTTTACTTCCTAATAGTATTTTTTTATATTTTAATAAATACTTAAAGACTAATTAATGATATTGATATTTTAAGTGGACAACATTCATTTGATATTATTAATTAATTTAGAGAAATTTCTATTTTATACTTGAATACTTTTGTTTGTTTTTTCATAATACGTGAGAAAAATGTTATTTTATTGGCAATGTTAGGCGTTAAATTACAGAAACAACAAAAAATGATTGTTTGTTAAGTCTGAACTTAAACTATTTTAAGAAGTCAAAGTCTTTGCCAAAGGACGAACAAAATCGATTGAAAATTTAGCCTCAAAACACGCAAAGTCTGCTCTACGCCTTATGTTTCATTTTTGAACCATCCTCGATTTTTTCCTTTACTAACAAGTTTATTTCGACTTTCGCTCTAGAAATGTCCGGATCAAAGTCAAATTGGCAGTTGGCGCCCATCAAAAAAAAAAAAGAAACGCACTTGCGGTTTCGTTTTTACCACCTTCACATCTTCATCTATTTTTTGTTTCTTTGGGTGATTTCGTGGTCTTTCCTACAGACCAGCCAAAAACAACATGCGAACTACTCACATACACGAAAATCGATAGGTGGGATTATTTGGGACGCGAGAGGACGACGGAATAAATAAATCCCGGTGGTAGCCGACTACAAGCGGCGGCAGCAGCGGCTTTTAAGCTGCGTTGTATAACAAGTTTTGCGGCTAAATGGAAGAACGACCCACGCGGTTTTGACTTACAAATGTATTGTTTTGGGTAATAACAATAAAAATACCGTTGCGCCGGCGGCTCCCTCGATTTATCTACATGTTTGCGTCGCGACGCTCCTTTCCTGCCCCAACGTGAAAAAGTCCAATCTACCATAACCACCGAATCTAAAAATACCGTTGGCTATTTTGGTTGAAAATAAAAATATAAAAATAAGAAGACAGAAAAAAAAACAAGTAGAACGAGGAGAGAATAGAAGAATGAGGGAAAATTAAATTAAAGAATTAGAAGCTTCCTCTTTCGAATTATACGTATTAAGTCTATTCCTTCCCTCATCGTTTCCTCGCCGCACGTGCTAATGAATTTCCAACCCGATTTATTTTCAGTTCAACTTATAAATAGAGACATTTAGTCGGGGATCTAATTTAGTCCACTGGGTCATTGTCAAAAATCCGTAAAGCATTATGGATTATACCTACATTATATATACATTTATGTATTTCAAAAGTTGTTTCGCTCGAGTGGCGTGCCATAAAGTATATTATGTATTTAAAATGCGTTTGAAAAGTGGAAATAAATCTGGGATTTACTGAATTCCATGTGGATATATTTATGGTTTTGCGACCAATTAAGGAATCCTCTCCAGATTCTCTAGACATCCGATGTTATTTGTTTGCTGTCATCGCATCCCCTACCTCTGCAGGCGGCGAAAACAAACCGCGAAGTAGAGGAGGCAGTTTCGCATCTCGAGTTTTTGGCATTGTTTCCGGCCCAATTCTCAAGAAGTTCATTTGCTCCGCCGTTAAATTCGACGCGCCGCTTGCCATTGCCAAAAAATGTTCCGAGCCGCTAGCGTCAGGCCATTCCGGTCATTTCGCTGTATCTAACACGGACGACCATATACCACCATGCACACTACGATAATGTGCGAGAAACAGAATCGCGACGCTACGAGTTAATCTGTTGTGCGAATCCCTTCGATGGGATCATTCTTCACAAGTACACCTATCTTAGATCATTGGAGTATATCCGTTGAGGGTTCGCACAAAGCTGAACTCGCGATGATTCTGGCCCGGCTCCAATTCGCGGTCGTGTTACGCAATTGGAGGAATATCGATGGCGCGCGCTTTCCGCGTTCGGCTGGATGCAGTCGGGTGCATTCTGGTCGCAACCATGGGATTGAATCTGGGCGTTAAGACGGCCTGCTCTTTATTTTTGGAACGCGACGAACGCATCCTATTTGCGGTAACAACTAAATTAATTTCAATAATAGCTTTCGACACCAAACTACTTAACTGCGGCCATAAACTCGGTCTGGATGCTCATCCTTACTACCACCACCCTGTCCACAATTACGTGATCCACGGGAGATAGACAAATAAACGGAATTTCGACTTAATTATGTATCGGTATTGACATGGGTAATGGAGTTGCGCCGCGATGTTTCCGACTGCCCAAAGGAATGGTTAAGGTACTTTGACCTTACATTTAGTTTCGTTCTTTCCTTTTGATTGTATACACTTAAGTTGTAACTGGTTTGGGCAATCCTCAAGAAAAATTATTGTATATAAAATAAGAACTCGAATTCAATCAAAACAAATATTAAGACATCACACATATTAACTAAACATTACAATTTGGTATCGAAGATAAATTATATAATTTTTAAACAAAATGTATAGATTAATTATTACAAATCCATAATCAAAAAAAAACAACAGGATACAAGATCAATCAATAAAAAAAAAATCGAGGATTTCCGCGAGTAGAGATGATGAAACCCCGTCGAGAAATTGGTCAAGCTAACGTTTTCCTAATGCCAACTGCAAACAATTGCTCAAACATTTTAACGCACACAAACTAATTGGAAGTAATTGTAATCGCGTTTCGATGTCAGGCACGGCCGCGTCTTTGTCCACGAGTCAAACGGAGAAGATAGAGAAGGCATGAGCAATGAGTATTAGACTCTCCGCGAAATTAATACTTCGAAGTCATGCCACTGACACTATATCCGATATTTATATTTAACATACTAGGAAAGCGGAGCAAAAGAAAAACGACGAAAAAAACAAACACAAAATAAAATGTCTGTCAGATATCATCAGTGCGTGGTAGCCATAATATGGGCGAGACTGGGCATATACATTATTTCGCATCACGTCGCCGTTTATGGACACGTATACGTATCACCTCTCGACTAGAATGTCGCTCTATTAAAGATATTCCTTTATAGTATCACCCCGCAAAATATTCTGAAATTGTTTAGTAAAATTTATAACGAGGATAAAATCTGCTACTGCTGTAGTAATTTATTTGGTTATTGTTACTTTATTTCCATTTCCTGCGGAAGGAAGTCCTTTGTAAGCAATAATATATCGAAAACAATATTTGTCCTTTAATAAATATAAAATTGTGTAATTTGTAAATTTAATATTATTTAATAATTTACTATTGTATATTTCTTTCATATCTGTATTAATTTGAATATAATTAGAACATATTTATGGACACGATCTGTGTATACAAATATTTAGTATTTTCAAAGTTGTAACCTGAAAGCTAAAGAAAATCGGTATAGAAAAGAAAAAAAGTGATCAGAGAAATGAAAGACAGATTGTCGAATGGGATGGTTAAGAATACGCAGACTAAACGAAATTTGCTTTGCTTCAAAGGTTAATTTGTAGCACAAATAATTGAAATACATCTAAGCTTGAACCAATTGCATTCCTCGATGCTCGTTAACTGTTCTACCAAAAATACAAACGAAATAGTTGCAAACGCATTTATGAGTTGAGCCTAATGCAAATATCGCGTTAAAAATAAATAGAAATAGTGGAGGCATAAAACTGCACTTGTTCCTTTGGGACAAAGCCCGTTATGAGAGTAAAACGCGTCTCTCTACTAAAGACGCTAAATTTACTTGTCGCTATTTATATACAAACTCGTTCATATTCTTTTTGGATACCTACTCCACTATCGAACTGACACACTACCGTCCTGCATACTTACTATTCCTATCTATTTATACAATGCGTCCAAAGGACTCTTCCACCGTCTCTTATTTATTGTTTATTCCGCGAGTCCATTTGAATTTCAAATTTACCTTAAACCCCGCCGTAACGGGAATTCTTCTAAATCCGCCCACCTCCAGATATGTGAATAAAAAATTGTTAATAATGGATATAACTTAAAACGAACATAGTTTTCTATACATTTTTTTTTTTATCTTCGTTTTCTTCTTATTCTCCGGGAGGCACTTCCTGGCTTGGTTAGGTAACAAACTCCCAAAAACAGGTAGCCCATAATGGATGTATTCCGTTTAATTAAGCGTAAAACTTCTAATAACTTTCCGGACTCCTCGAGAATAACCAAGCCCAACGACATTCTGAGCTTTTCCCAATATATCTTCTATACATGTAAATTCCACAAAATACATTAAGGATTCCTATCCATTCTCGTTCCTTTTTTTTATATATATATATAAATATTCTTGTTGTCTTTTTTTTTAGTCGACGACGTAACTTGTCAGTTACACGGAGCTACCTAAGTTTTTCGAATAGTGATCATTCTAATGCGTTATCGGGTGTATTTGATAAGTCATATAATTAATAAAAACGTCAATTAAAACCCACTTGATTTTGTTTCGGTGCCGTCCGCATTAATATTATCGGAATCCGCGTCGCTTTTATTGAGGCCATTAATAACCCTCCCGAAGGGGTGGCTCGGACGTGTAAAAAAATAAAACTATATATATAAGGGCACCGCGTCAACAGGTCGGTAAAGTAATCCAATTACTTTGAAATCGTTATTATATGAGAGCGATCGTAGGTGGGCCACCCTGACAGATTACGAAGACTAGCAGAAGAAGAAGAAGAGAAAAGAAGATGAACAAGTGAAAAGAAGAAAAAACCGAAACAGGAGGACCCGAATCCGACTCGCTGACAGACAAATGGTTTACATGTATGTACAAGTAATTACTTTACCATACCGAATCACCACTCCCTGGAGCTACATAACTCTCCATGTTGGGAGGGAAAGAGCAGAAACAACAACAACAGAAGGAGGAACAACAACATATATATATATATAACAACGACCTAAAGAGCCGGTCCAAATATATTTCATTTTAGAGCCACCCTCGTTCCTGGAACCCCAAACACGTAGATTCCGATCTATCCAATTGGAAAAGCAAATAGGATTTAAGGACGAGATAATTGAAGGTGGAGCACTAAGTCACGATTTGTATTGCCTGCAAAACGATGACTAATCGTATCGCAAACATTAGGTCTTTTAACGCAATTCCAACAGTATTAACAAAATCCGTGTATAATACGACAATTGTTTCGACTCGCATACTAAAATTATAACATAATACACTTAACTACAGACAAAAATGTATACAATTTTAAAAGATGCACATATTATTATATTTATCATACATTTTTACAAGTTTTGTTAACATCTTTATACAATAATTCTTGAAATAACGAATTGTCTGAAACGAATATATTTTGAAATCATTGCAAACTTATAGCTAAATCAAGAACGATTCTTTGAGTAATCCCTCAGAATTCTTTGATTTCAGTACAAAAACAATGTTGTTACTGTGTTGGAAGGATTTTATCGACATTTGATTGATGATTACATTTAATTGCATGAGTTAATTCTTTAGTAATTGCGCGTTATCAGCGCTGATTTGAATATCCTCGAAAGCAGTTGCACTGAAAAAAACGGATTCCCGTATCAACCAGTAATTGAAAAGACCAGTAGCGCCGATGTTTGCACAACGATGATGAACGAGACGCAAATTGATCGCGCTTTCTAGTGCTATGCACGAGGATTAGTGAAATCCGTTGCATAATCATCGCGCACTTTCATCATCTTCGGCGGAAAATCGATCCTGATTTTGATCCGCCGCGACCACCAATCTCGATCAGCTCACGATAAAAGAGGTTTCGCAATTAATTGATTACGCCTCGAAACCTCCAGGAAATCAATAACTTTTCTTTTTATTTATTTTTTTTTTCACTCGTCGGCAGACAGCATTATCCTGTTGTTTTTATTAGAATTCATCTCGTTCCCATCTCCTCGTTCGTTTCCCTTTTTTTCCTGTAACCGTTACTGAATGTCATTCATCAAAATAAACATAAATATTTATTGGAGCTTAGTGTCAGCGGAGATTTAAAGATTGAGAAGGCACTTCCTTATTACCCCCACAATCTTATCGCGCTTTGTAAATCCCGAGACGCCGCGTCACGCAATTGAAAAACATCCTTATTTCGTCCGCTTTGTGTGTGTATCCCTTGGTTCTCGAAGGGTGACAGGACGCGATTTACGACCTCCGATCGACCGTAAATATCCTTTTCTCATTTTTACAGCCGCTGTAAACGCTTACTCGAACATACACAGTACACAGCGACTTTGGCATCTTCCTATTTTATTCCTTCTCCTATTTCCATTTCTTGTTTTTTGTTTTGTTTTGTTTTGTTTTTTCCCACCGACGTTTGTCATTTGCGCTCTTCCGGAATGGCAAGGACGCCCACGCGCTTGATTGCGACGATCTATTTACGATGCTCTTCTCTTTCTCGTTTCAGCGATCCTCCAGAGGACGACAGTGGGAGTTGGTCAACTGAAGATACAAGCAGTCGGAACCTGCCAATATTTATGTATGGATGCCTGCGGACTGCCGTATGGATCGGTGAGTACAAAGTTCCTACATCCATCAATCTATCCATCCACCTGATCATACCTACTTACTCACCTTGCGTTGCATGCATGCGCTTGACGGAGTTTCTGCGCGGACAGCGAAATTTTTTAGGTCAGATTAGAATCTGCCGATTCTGTTTGGAGTGGTAATAGAGACGCCATTAGCGTTCATTTATTGCGCGACGTATGCAAATAAGGCTTCGACTACTAAGTAACTAAAAGTTCCCAGTGCAACGGTCGAGTATCTCTTTTATTTGCATTTTTATTTGCCCATTAAATCACAACACTCGCATTTCATTCAGCACAGAAGTAGGCCAATCGCACTGACTGTTCTTACTACGGTCACCTCCCACGCATTATCAATTCATTACACATAATTTACTACGCTTTTCCTCGAGCGGTCTCTGCTTCTTTCACTCGTTTATACCTTCTTCTTCTCTCTTTCTCAGTCTTCCTTCCTTCACTCACTTTCTATTGATTTTGATTTAGAAAGCACATCAATCATTGCTTTTCGAAATAGGGGATTAAACAGGAAAAATTGAAAGCACTGACTGCTATCAACATTCTTCCATTAAAAGCTTGCCTTCTAAAAGAACATTAACTGCAACATTATCATATAAATTGTGAACGCTGTCTTAACCACTAATCAAATAGAATGTCTTGCTTTAGAATTTTCCTTTTAATATCACCAAATACAAGTGCACTACATATAATAATAGCTTTAATATTATCAATTATATTACAAATAATATTTTATAATTATATGATATATATGTTACGGTAAAAGTATACATTTTACATCTAAACATTTTGCCAACAAGTAATACAAAAGTTAAAATAATTTAATACAAATAATATGATATTCCCAAGTTACCAATATTGCATTATTTCGTTTACATGATTAAAAAAAATGGTTATGTATTATTATAAAATAAGCATTTTTTGTTGATAAATAACTATAAAATGTTTGTGTGCTTAACCTAAATGAAATCAATTTAGAAAACTCCATTTATACGGGTATTACGAAATGTAATGTATTCCTATTGATTAAAGAACCAAAACGAGTTTCGATGAAGTTATGTTTAGCTAAGTATATAGTAGTGTTTCATAAACATCAAAATGCATTATACAACGATATAAAATGTAAATGAATAGTTCATCAAATATCAATTGATTTCAAAAAAAATCTTTATACAAAAGCTATGTATTCTTATGTTAATAATAATATTTCTTGACTCAAAGTTCTTTAAGCTTAGTAACTTATAAAATGTCATTTTTATCTTGAAAATTATTAGAAAGAACCTTTTGGTATAACCATAGATTTTAACCATATTGTAGTCATTATTAGACAAACGAAATGGTAATAAATTGAATTAAGAAATTTGAATAAATTAGGGACAATGTAAATTATATATTTAGAACAGTTTTACGACAATTGCTTCAATGCAAATGGAGTGCACATCAAGTGGACCGTGTGATCATCCAATCAATTTCTTTTTTAAATGCTTTTACCATGGGAAACGTGTGCCTATGCGTGTCAAGTTGGTTGTCCACTACCTTTACCTGCGGACAATTAGGCATTCCGGCAATTACTTTACGGAACATTAAGTGAAATGTATATAACTGTGCGGACGTCTGTCGGGCATTTTCAAAAAATCCGTCCGGAGGGTACCGAATTTATGGGGTGATATATTATATTTTATACGACCGAGTCATTCATATATGCACATACATAAACACAGAATTTTTTCACCCCATCCCGCAACGAAATCTTTCGACGATTTGTTGAATAAGGGAAATTAAAATATTATCACGTTCGCCCATTCGGAGATAAAACAATCAATCAGGGTCTGTAGAAAAAAAAAGGGGGTGATTAATTAGCTAGGACGGTGCGTTCCGGTAGGCCCTAATTTGCTAGACCAGCTACCAACCCTTTGGATTTCTTCCACATATATATATTTTTTCTTCGTGTTTTCTTGGGGTTGTACCTGCGGAGTGTCACGCCTCGGCAATATAACATCTCAATCGATCGATTGATTTAGGATGGTAGATTGCCCGAAGGTGCAGTATAGAACAATGCGCCCATTTTTTTTTCTTCTTTCCTCCTTGTCTATGTTTTTTTAGATATTCTTCTTCTATCTCTTCTTTAGTTTATCGCGCTTCACTTTCGGGGCCTGCCGATTACATCTAGGGACCCTAAATATAAATAGCGGCTAATTTCGACCGAAATCTGTAACAAATCTATCTGCTCTAACTTTCCCTCGGGAAACGCCAAAAAACCGGAGAATTCAATACGTGCAAGAGAGAGAGAGATAGATTGAGATGAGGCTTGTAGAAATAAGCGGGATCGGTTTGCATATAAATTAAGATATGTCTGATTGTCATAAATTTGCGGCCGATTTTTGTTTATAGCCCTCCTTTACATATTCATAGGGCATCCATTTTTTTAATGGCTTTTCCCGCCGAAATTGGTTTGACCGATCCGCGGCCCTCGTAAATTGACATGTCAAAAATCTTCACCTGTCAATAAAAACCTCTTTCATCTTTCGGCCAAACGAGCGGTCAAACCACACCACCGACAGATACTTAACAAAGTTTGTCTTAACATATCACTAACATCTACCACTGTTAAAATACCAATTTAAAAATACCAACTACACTTTTCTAATAGCCTGAAGCTAATTTAGACGTTTGATGGGACCCTTAAAATAATATTAATTTATAAACAAGAAAAAGCTCTAAATATAAACAAAACCATAAAGTTTATTAATGTAAAACTGAATATACTAGAAGTTTTTACTAGAATAGGTATTACGTAACCTTTAATTGAACGCGACGAATAAAATATAGCTAGATTAAAATTTCGAAACAAGATTTTTTTTTATAATAATTAGTAAATTTTACTATTGAATAAAAACACACTAACATTATGAATAGAAAATTATTCCAATTGAATTTATCAAAAATATTTTAAAATATCCTTATTTTTGTATTATTGGATCTAATAATACAATTTAATTTGAGAAATAAATCGTAATTAGGATATATCTGTGATTAAATTAAGAGTAAAGTTGTCAAACTTACACAACTAAGTGATATATTAATCAGGTATAATGTTGTTAGATAATAATGGTAAAATAATGATATTTGTAAACTTAATTAATATTATATTAGAAAGATTTTCTGTATTAATAATCTCTCGTTGTATTTGACTTAATTAGGAATAAATTTGTTATGTAGACAACTTTCGTAACTTAAGTTATTTTATTGGACTATCGCTCAATTAGGAGAGAAAATACTGGAGAATAGTGCTGTTGTTTATGTGTACAAAAAACCGAAGAGAATGCCCATATGAAGACGAAGAAGAGCCGTGCGTGCCGCAGTTTATTATCCTTAATGGCGTCGTCCGCGACCATTCAATCGCTTCAATTAAACTCCAATCTCGCCCAAGAAACAAATCTAAATTGCAATGGAAAACATTTTAATTGCCGTGCAGAAAAGGGGAAGAGCACTTCTTCCCTGTGTCTTGCCGCATTATTAAAACGCGATTTCGCACAATTAAAAACGTGTTAAGCGAACATAGCACGCACATTACAAATAATAGTGTACTCTCGCATCTAACTAAAACTCACTGATGTGACGGACAAAGATTTCTTGTTCAACTGTTTTACTTTACTCAATGTATACTATATTTTTCAATGTATTACATTCCTTTTTTCGGGGTTCTTCAACTTTAACTAGTTCCGTTGTTTGGAAATAAGCCTCAATGATCCGCGAAAACCGCATGTCGCCTGATTCTGGTGACCCGTAAACCCCGACCTTGCTTATATGACCCACAGATATATTTTCGGGCCAGCGCTCAAGCACGTAACCCGAAAACGGCAGAAGATTGTAAATCAGGGACGTAACCAGATCTCACTCATTTCGAACAATTCTTTTTCTCATCCTTTTTTAACGACTAAAACAATATACAGCAATTGGGCACCTAGGATGGACCACTATCATAAAATATTTATCACTAACATAGTTTTCCTAGATATATAGTTGGCTTTTAAAATAGTATTTACGAAAATAATAAATATTAAGAAGGCTCCTAGGTTGGACCACTATTATATTAATATTTATGACCTACATTAAACCGACTTAGAGTTGACTTATACAATAGCATCTACGAAATTAATAAACATTAAGAAGCCGCCTAGATTGAACCACTATAATACAGTGGAACGAGCACCTTGCATAACGAGCATTTCGATTAACTAGCAAAATGAATTGTAAGAAAAATGTCTTGCTTAACGAGTGACAAGTGACGAGAAGAGAAATCCCGGATTGTGCGCCAGTTACATCATTTTCTACAATTGTTTCACGATACGAGTAAAATCTGGAAATTTTGGAAGGGGTTATCGTTAAGCGAGGTTCGACTGTAATAATTTTAACACCAACAACGTAAATGTTATACAATAATATTAACTGTAAATAAGCATTCATTGTCTTCCTAAAGTAATTATCTCATTATATCCTTGTAAAGTACACATTATGTAATTATATTTTTTTATATTATTAGTTATAGCAATATTCCAAATATTAAAAGGCTTAAATTTGGAATTTTACTTAAATGAAGATTATTTAATGAAGAAATAAGATTTTCTAAACTTGTTCAATAACCACTCAAAGGTGATACAATCAAAGGCAAGGAACAATTAAAAGCATTATAGTATCGCAGGGAACCAAGTTTTTATGGAGTCTTAAAGGAAAGTATCCTATTAAAGTCACGTATAGGACACATAATTCCAGATTAGCCTATCGACGAATTAATATAACCTTTTCTGTCCCTTCCACTAGATAATATTACTGAGTAAAATTTAGTATGCCCAACCCATTAATACGTCGAATGCAATTAGATAAGGTTATGGAAATCTGTAAATTTAACAGCCACAAATACCTAATTCTGTATCAGCAACAAAAGTTTATTTGCTTGCGGAGAACGCGTACAATCACGTCAAAAGTTACGAGCCGTATTCCGTCAGGAAAATCAATATTTACTCGAATCGCGTAAAACAATCAAAATATTTCAACCGTTTAGTTAAAATATTACACATCGTACATTTATATTTGGATTCGAATGAACTTCGCCTTCTTCAAATAAACTCAATCTGCACGGCGTTCGATCAATTTGCACAAACCAAAAAAAATATATATATACAATTTTAATTGAACTATTGCAAGTGCAACCATTAACCCAACTAACTCGAGTCACATCGATTTAATATGCAAACTGTGCAATTATTTGCAATTGACTNNNNTTACACTAGGAGAAAAAATAAATAAATGTCGTGTCTTTTGGACGTTATATTTCTCAATTTTATAGCTGTAACAGAATAAAATCTACATAATTCATTTCGAACTAATTACGTTTTATGGGAATATATATTTCAGCGATGTCTTCATTCCATTGAAAGTATTTTTATTTAGAATTTGTGATTTCATTACTTGAAAAGCCATTAAATTTGTCGTTTTATATAATCTATGAAAGGTATAAATCAACATACATACATTCCGTTGGTATTTCAAATATTTGTAGTATAAAATTGTTAATCTTCATTTTTTAATTTAATTTTAGGTTTATAAAAAAAATAAATAAAAAGAAAACTAAACGGAATTAAATTGTGGATAAAATGAATTTCTAGGCAACGGTATATAAATCAATTAAATAAGTGTGATGATATAGAAGAATGATATGTAAAAATATGATTAACAGTTGGTTAAAGTGGAAATAAAATTTAAATGCAGTTCAAGTTTGCTTGAAAATAAAAGTACATGAAACACGTCTGATGTGCTACATTGAGGTATTAAAGACGTAGAACGTTTCAATGGAAGTGTGTTTGAAATGAGAGCCAGAAGCAAGCAACCAACTATTTCTTCTTTTATCAGCATTAGCAGCATTGCAATAAATTGCGGCGGCTTACGGCCGTCGGATTTATGTCACTGGGCACACGGTTTAACTAATTGCGCTGTTTGTAATTTTTCGAGGACACGAATGAAAAAAAAAAAGAGGATGGATAGATGGATGTGCTCTCGGTATAAATGATGGGGCGACTCGGTGATTCGTGCCATTGTTGATATGCGGATTAGAGCGGCGCGACGATGAGTCGGATTGGAGTGGTACATCCACTTAGTGGGTCACGAAATGGGTCACAGTTGGTCCGAGGGTATACGGGCGTCTACCATCATCGTGATGGTCCATCCGAAAATCCGTTTTCGGTCAAGAATGTCGCAGCAACAAGTTTTTTCGTCCGCGTCGTGGATGGAGGCCGTAGATGGTGATGGCATTCTCCCCCAAGAAGTCGATACCCATTTGAATACAATGCTCTATGAATGATTGAACCGACGGAATCGTTTCCAAGTGCTACAGAACTTGGCCAATAATATATCATCGGTGGCACGTGCCTGAAGGAGGACCAGGATGGACACCGAAAACAAAACGGAGAACAACCGCAAAAGCAAGAACTTTTACAGGAATAACCTCAACGTCTGAATTCCTGACAGAAACGAACAAAAAGAGGAAGAAGAAACAAAAAAATAAGCAGCAACAACAACAACAAACAAACGAAATGCTTATTAATAGCCGAATTTTGAAACATCGAACACATTTCCGCAACAATGTTGGACGTGTTGCCGTTTTATTTATAAACAACCATTGTTGTTTTCAAGATTTTTGATTTATTCGATAAAATTCGCCTTCCACCATACTTAAATATATACACATATACATATATCTATATATTTCTATTTATTTATTTTTTCGTTCTTGTTCTTTCTACGACACGACACACTTACGAAAATAGATTCTCCCCGCGGCTCGTCTACTCTCTTTTTTCCACCCAAATCGGAGCCAAGGACGAGGCGATAGGGCGCAACCCGCGTTTCGACATCTCCGAATTATGCGAAATCCATGTAAATCTGCCTATTTTACGATGTAAATAAATATGACGGGATCGCCCCGTTTTCCCTATAAATAATCCGCTCAAATAAACACTTGAGGTGAAACTTTCATATACACAACGGCTTCATTTTTATTGAGAAACTCCTTCCGTCTACAAAATCACTTCCATGTGTAAACATCATCATTCTTTTTATCTCCACTCCGTCAATCACCTGCTTCTGTTCTCTGCTCGCTTTCGCAACTCTTCTGCTCGATTTACATCACTTATTTACGTTCTGTAACTAGTATGGAAATACGCAATAATTAGTAATTATATAGTAGAAATTATATGCATTTGCTGAATCATCGTAAACTCTTATAAAACAAAAATCATATTCGTATATAATACGCACCCATATTTGTCTCTCTTTATAAAACATTTGTTTACAAATAAACAGAATTTACATCACTTATTTAACTAATATGGAAATACGCAATAATTAGTAATTATATAGTAGAAGTTATATGCATTTGTTGAATCATCTTACAGTCTTATACAAATAATCATATTCGAATATAATACGACCCATATTTGCCCTTACTTATTAATATTTATTGCAATAGTTAAGATAAATAAAAAAAATATATTAAACTTATTGTCGAATGGTCTTGTTATTATTACTAAATTGTGTAATTATTAAATATATTTCATGTAAATGAAATTATCGATCAACTTTCAATTATTGTTTAAAAGTAAATGGTAAATAAAAGTTGAGTTTTCACAGCTTAAAAAATACAAATAACGGATTCTATTTTTAATTGACACAAGCTTTTTTTATTGCTTATTGCACACTAGATTACGGCATAAGTCTGCACTCATTCAAGACCCAATTATAACTCTGATTTGTTACGTAAACAGAATTATGTATCTAGCCGGAAAAAAAGTGTATTCAGATACATTTCAAGTTGGTTTCGATTACAATGAAATTGTAGTTTTGTTCCAAATTACTACAGTTTTATGTGTAACTGTATCGAAACACATAAATACGTCCGTTCATTACGAAGTCATTCTTCGATTTACATAAGCCCGTTACGAAGTTAACTAATTAAATTGTTTATTTAACGGTCGCCGTGGGGAGGCGAGGGCGGCGACATCCATTCGAACAAGTTCTCGTTTTTTTTTTATGATGCGGTCCATGAGATAGGGGAGCTAGATTAAGGGTGGGTGTGTGCGCTATATAATAAAGCGATAAATCGAAAGCCATAAAGAGGGCATAACGTGGCCGCTATCTCTTAATGCCGTCAATAATTATTTCGAAGAAATCTTTGGGAATTTGGGAATTATCTCACCATTAGGTTCCTGAATCTAATCTAACTGTCTATTTATATTCATCCCCTTTTGAATTGTCTATGTTCGTAGATATCGAAATTGTTCATTTTAGTTGTTAAATATGAATTGTCATATGAGTTGTAGAAATAAGGAAAGTAAAAGATGAAAGTGAAAGCCCGAACGAATCCTTGGAATGTCACCACAATGGATTAATCGGTATTAGCTGTAGCATTACCAGTCTAGTAGTAATGGAGAACATGGGAGAGAGAGCGTGGATGTTTCCATCGGAAAGGAACAGCACTTTTAATTCCCGACGAACCGGCAATTAGGTGTTGTACCCGAAAAGCAATAAAAACAACAACAAGAAAAATCGATTCGTGAAGACCACCACCGGTGATGGGTATTGAATAAAATGCATACGATTACGAACATGTTATCCGATCAACCACTTCACCGATTTTTACCGTTACATCAAGTCTTACGAATTTGAATTCGTAACACATTTTCAATGAAAATTCACGAATGCGTTACGTAATAATAATATTAATGGAAGCCAGAATGACTCGGTGATCTAACTTGAAAGCAAATAGGGGAGCAACAACCTGTTCCATCAAAGCTTCCTCTTCTCGTCTATCTTCATCTTCATATTTACATACCACGAACGATGCATCAAAATATTGACCGCTGTCCCACGCACTAAAATCCCATTGCTTTTATATTTCAATTAAAACCCGACCAGTCAGCAAAATAAAAAAAAGAATACCAGGGTAAAATTATATAAAAACCATATAGTGGATATAGATGAAGTCAAGATATTGTCATAGTTAATGATGACTAGTTTCTTATAATATTTTTTCTTATAACAGTTTTATCATTTATTGAATTCAATAGTATGTTTAATTACAAATAAAATATGTGTGAAATATTAATATTCAATCATTTTTTAAAATCAAAAGTACTTTAAAATAAACCACATTAAGCATAGTCTATATTTAATTATTATTATGCTATGGGATTAGGATTCAATTTTGCAATAATTTTCAACTTTTGATGATTTACGGCTCTCATTTAAATTCTTATAAAAGTCATTATCTAGAATCTAAATAAAAGTGCGCAAATAATACTTTCCTTTTTTTATATCTTCCAATCTAATAACTTTTTTATTAATTTTAATTATATAATTGTTTTTTTTAATGATAACAATATTTATTGAAACAATTATACAATAGATTTTGAATTATCAATTAATTAATTTTACTTATGTAATTTAATGTATTTTTATGTATTATGATTTCAGAGAGAGTTTAGCGATGAATGCGTATTCAATGAGATGATAGAGCAGCACCATTACAACACGTACTCATCAACAAAATACTCAAATGAGAGGAAAACCTTTTATTTGGCACTGAACAAAAGGGGTCTTCCTCGCAAAGTGCTATTGCGGGCGCGCCAACCCTTAGGTAGGCTTTCCTCATTCACCCGCGTTCTGACGCGCCACGTGGCACCAGAAAGGGTTGAGGAACTTCACCCAATCCGCCATCACGGTCACCTATGTTCCACGTCGGAGTCGACGTCCTCAAGGCTGTCCTCATCCGTGGCCGACTCCGAGTCGCCGTCGAAGTGTCGAAAACGAAAGAAGCGGAAGAAGAAGAAGCGAAAATGTCTCGAAGGCGAACCCGAGAGCGAACTGTGCCACAAAAAACAGAATAAATTAATTAGTATTAACGGTAGCAATAGTAATGTTAAGAAGTGTGTATCTGATGACAGTGTAGAGTGCCAAAGAGTAGAAGTGACTATTAAAAAGAAACTAAAGACTAAATTTAGTGATAAACAATTAGGTGGTGCAAAAAAGAAGAAGAACCCCAAAGGTATTAAAAACAACAGGAAGAATCGACTGCTGAAGACTACCACCGAGGCGCCGGTCGTCGTCACCGAAGACAACACATCCGACGAAGACTACATCATCGACTCGACCACTTCATGGGATTGGGAAGATTCCACTGTTATACCACTGCCAGAGGAATCTGGTACTCCTCACCCCGACTGACTCGTACCATCATTATTTATTCTAATTGTATTTATTACATTTGTAACAGTAACAGTAAACAAAAATAACAATATATAATACATATTTTAAATTTAAACTCAAAAATTAAAAAAAAAAGAATAATAATAATAATGGGCGAATAATAGTATTAATAATAATAACAAAAAAAAAACAGAGAACAAAACTACAAGTAATAATGATGAGAATGACAAGGTGATTGAAGCATCCCGGCGTTTTTTTTTAAATAATAAGGGGAGCAACAACCTGTTCGATATCGAAACTTCCTCTTCTGTCTCTCACGTACACACATACTCTCCTATATACACACATATACTCTCTCTTCCATCTTCATGTGCACATACCACGAACGATTCATCAACCATCCAACGTTGTCCCACGCAATGAAATCCCAACGCTCAATGAAAGACTTACGAAATATAGAAAGAAAGAAATAAATAAATAAAATTTAAAAAAATACAAAAAAAAATGGTAATAATGACAACGAGAACGAAAAACGATCCAGTGTGAAACGAAAATAAAACTGACAAAACTCACCACCACCAAAGCATGTCGTCGAGTTAATATGAAACCCAACCGCACCCTCCCACCGTCCGCACGACCGCCGAAGTCTAAATTTAAGGCAAATGATCTATCGTTTATTTATACAGTTGCTTCTTAAAATACCTCCATTTATTTTAGTTCCCGCCTCTTCATTTATCAAAATAAAAATATAATTAAATAAAGCGCAAACTATTTGAACATTATTTACAAACACCCCCGAAAAGACGAGTTGCGCAACAACAACGATGCACCCCTCTTCTTTATCATCAGGGGCTCGCCGATTCGACCACGTGCTTTTTTCTTCTCTTTATTTCCCACATCGAGCACTCTCTCTCTCTCTCTCTTTTTCCTTTAATCTTCATCAAAGGAAACAGATTCCATCTCGTTTCTATTTGCCCTGTTAATAATGTAATACTATTTTCATGGAAATCTCGCACCGGCGTCTGTCACAAAACGACATATATCACAGGGCATTAGAAAACAGGTAAATATGATATAATACGCATTCACAGTGTTCCTAATCTGGGAATTATGAGGTAAGTGGATAAAGTCTATATCGCTGGAATATATCAACTGTTGACCGTTTATTTGATGTAATACAAGCTATGCTAATTAAATTAGAAAAAAATTGAGTTAATTGCTCCATTGTCGGCGACACCTGCTCATTACGTACAACCCTTATCAAATACAACAACATAAAAAACAACATTCACAACTACTTCTCTTCTTACTTGGAGATGGTCTCATTTTTTGATTATTTAATTTTTCATAGAAGGAAGAATCCCAACATTTTTCTGTCCTTAATAAGTTTATAAAAATAGGGTTACAATTCAAATTTTTTTCAACATATTTTTCTCATATTCTTATAGTTAGATGTCCACTAAATTGCATTTTCTAAACAATTTATTAGCATGATTCCACAATGGAGTTTGAAAGCACAAATATAAACTGAGATAATATAAAAGATACTTTTTATATTGAAATACTGTAATGGTCGGATGTTGTATTTGTAGAAAACAAAATCATTATATGTGTACAACTTTAGTGTTAGCATTAGTTGTGATCGGTTTGAAATTATTTTTGAATTTATTAAATTTAGTTAATTAAAAATAATACATATGTATCTTTATTATCCAATGACTATAAATTATTTATTTAATTAAAAAAACGATCGTTGGGTATTGTTTAAACTGTAATTAAGTACTTGATGTGATAATATTTAATATGCTAATTTGTAAGCAAATATATTTGAGTATTCTTAGTAAATGTAAATAGATTATTATTATATCTAGATTTAAATTAAGTAAAAAAAAATTATATTATATAAATATTCAAATATTAGAATAAATAGGTAAAGAATGTATGTATTAATTAATCAGTATTAAATATTGCTAATAAAAAGTAATAATTTTATTTTGATTTTAAAATTCTTTATTTCATTAAATATTGTAATTATATAATAAAGTAAATAAATAAATCAATTGTTTTTGACTTCATTTATTAGTTAATTATTACATAAAAATTAAATATCGTTTAATTATTTATTTATAGTTATTGAGTTATTTTAATTGCTAGAATTCAAAAAGAACTACAGGAATACCTCACATAGTGTGGTAATCGGAAATAATCCGGACTGTTTGAAACCGTTAAATACATACAAAGTAAATAGACGAAATAAAGCGAAAACTTATGTATAAAAAAATAATATGAACTTTTTTCAGAATTTATTTGCATTGTTTGGAAATTTTCAAACCAGAATATAGTAAATGAACCGGATTGATCGAAGTGGTATTATGGAAATAAAAAGATAATTTGTTCTTTTTCTTGAAAATTACTCGAATTTATTAGTTGTAATCGGAAATAATCCGGACTGTTTGAAACCGGACTAATAGAAGAACTAAATCCATACAAAATAAATGGACGAAATAAAGCGAAAAATTATGTATAAAAAAATAATGTAAACTTTTTTTCAGAATTTATATGCATTTAATTAAAATTTAGTTTGTTTGGAAATTTTCAAACCAGAATATAGTAAATCCGTATAGATCAAAGTTGTATTTCTGTAATAAAAATATAATTTGTCCTTATTATTTTTTCTTGAAAATTACTCGAATTTTTTAGTTACCGGACTAATCTAGGACTTTAAGACTGCACAAAAATAATCATTATATTTTGAAAATTTTATTTGATGCTAATAGAACAACGTAGAAATAAGGGAATATTTAATTGAAGTTAATTTAAATAATTAAAATCATTGAAAAATACCTTTAAAATATTAAAGAAATAATAAAAATTATATAAGTATTTATTTCCAAATCATGTAATTTTCCATGAAGTGTCTGGTCGGTACCATTAATAAGTGTATTGACAATGATTGTTACATAATTATATTAAATTATATTGCTAAAACTATTATTAAATTTATTTAAAATTATACATTACTGAGAGTGATTTATTATTATCTTTAATTACATTATTTAAAAATATTTATTATCACTACATTTGTTTATAATGTAATAAAAAATATAATAAAAAAATGAAAAAAAAATCTAAATTTTAATTCAGAAAAATAAAAATATTAAATTAAATAATAGAATTATTTCATATATGACTAACGGTCAAATTTTTGTTATCAACTACTTTGTAATCAAATTATTTCAGGACTTATGATAATTTTTTTATATACATTTTCTGGAATTTTACTATTGTTTTTTTTTTCACCTCTATAGTCATTACTATTTCTAAGAATCTTGTAATATGTTGATAATATCTCCACGTCTAACACCATAAAATAGTTACATTTGTTACGGCTTGTAAACTATTTAATGGTGTAGTAAATTGAGATGTTCTATTAATTTTCAGAAACACAACAATCAAGTAGGGTACTTTTATTATTATTTCATAGATATTTTAAATCTACAGCTGTAATATATAAAATATAAGTAGAAATAAAATTGAAATTTAAAGAAAAAAAATACAAAATTTATGAATGAATAAATAAATATAAAGTACCGACTAATTTCAAATTATGAAATAGATTGTTAATAAATTAACTCAGGAATTTAAAAAGTTTATTTTTAAATGTATTTTAAATACATTCAACATCAATACAACATACCTAAACATTCTAACATACCACCTCATGTAAAATAGACTGAACAAAACCCAAGCAGCAATCTCCTTACGATCGTGTAATTCTTTATAAAGTTTTATCATTCCACATAAATTTCAAGTTTTAATCCTTTTTTTATATTTTGAAACCCTTATGGAATGTAACTAAAATAATAGATTCATTATTTTTTTATGTCGTGTAATTTTATTTACAATCTCTTCATCAACTAATCGAGGATTTTAAAACCGCATAAAATGCACTAGAAGAAACTAGACTGTATAAAGAGAAAAACTATCATTTATTTATAAAAAAAATAAGTGTAGTATTTTTAAGATTTAATTATAAATTATTTTGTGATGAAATTTTTAATCTGGACTGTACTGAATCTGGATTGATCGAAGCCGCACTATGAGAGTTATTGCTGTACTACTAAATAATACTTTGGCTTATGTACAGTAAGTATTGATTTTGGCACCGTAACAAAAGCGCGCAGTATAAAATCGCAGTAACAAAACTACATGCACGAGAATTTGATTTAAAATACAAACCCTACCAATCTGTTAGTAACCTAAGGCACTAGAGTGAATGTCGTGTGTATTAATTATAATTATTTATTTATAAAATACAAACATATGATTTATTAAGAACAGCAATGGTCGAAAGAAGATCACAAATTAATTAAGTTTGATTTTTAAAATAATATTTACAGCAATCTTGTTATAATTAGTTAAAACTTATCAGTTTGTGTAGAATTATATTACATAACCATAAAAGTAAAACATCTAGTCTACACCTGATGAAAACTCTGACCAAAAGGGGTTTTAGAATAATAGCAGCCATTAGAGAGAATAGAATGTCGAAGTGTCTCTTAGAACATCAAAGGTATTATCAAAAAAATACGAGAGGTATTAGAATATCAGATCAAGTAAGATACGGCACAGGCAATCTCCACTTCCTGAGAGTGTTAAATTTTGAAAAAACTGGACAATTTATATATGATTTAATTGTATATGCATTTTGGATATTATAATAAATAGTTTCATTGTTTTGGACTTGTTCCTTATATAATATTGAGTTTTACATACCTAAAATTTATAATATCTAAATTTGTAATTCTGTCAAAATGTATAATGATAATATCGTTTGAAATCGTAAAATAGTCAGCAGTAACGTGGTAAAAATGAAATTACTTTCCGAACAATCCAATATTATCACGAAATTTACAAAAATTTTAAAATACATTAACATACGGAAATATATAATTATGTAATTTAAATGGTTATTCATAAATATATTGCAATTATGTATTGCATGAATGGTGATGAATCTGTGGAGATACTTATATGCAATAGCAATATTATTAAAGCAGAAGTTAATTTTGTAATTATAACTAACAACATAATTAAATAATTAATAATTATTTCTAATTACGAACGGATGATCGTTTAAACGTTATTTTTTTCATACCGAGAATTGCGGTTTCTAATTAATTAATTTGCATCTCGACAATGTTGAAATATTATTATTTGTTGACTAACAACATACATTATGTCATTAAGTATGAAATATATTATGAAATTAAGTATGAAATGTACAGAACTACCAACTTTTATATCAGATATCCCTGATAATTTACTTTAAGAGAATTCATCAGATACATATTTAAAATAACTCAAAAATTCTAATAATTTAATTAAAATTTATTCTAGTGAATCCTGATTGATCAAAGCCGTACTATGCTGTATTCATAGTCTGTATTAATACCGTGTTCTATGAGAGCACAAAATGAAAATAAAACTATTTTAATTTCAATAATCTTAATTTATAAATTGTCTCCTGATCATTGCATGTTACAACCGTAATCATTTTAAAGCATGAATTATATAAACTCTGAAACCTTTTCATTATTTTCGTCTTAAAATTTGTTTATTGTATATTATTTAAATTTCTAAATATATCAGTATTATTATACAGTCGACACATGCTTAATTGGGCCACCGGTTAATCGGGACAGCCGTTTATTAGGGACAAATCCTAAAGAACGAAAACAAACCCTAGGAAATAACAAAAAATTACTATGCTTTTTCGGAACAATATTCGGTTTCATCGGGACAGTAATCGTGTGTAAATTCCCATGGCACTGGGGATTCATACTACAATCTCGCAAAAATAGAAGACAAACCACTTTGTAGAAATTCTTCCAGAATATATAATTTAATATAAGTTTGAAGAATAGAATTTTTCTTTTATAATTTATTATTTACATGTATTTATTTTTTCAGAATTTATATCATTTATGTATACAATTTTTTTCACCTATGTAATTTTTGTGAATCTTAGAACCAATGTGTCCCGATTAAGCGGAAACACCTATATTTCTTCCAATATGTATCATCCGTATCATTTTTGCACTGAAATGACGTTACACTCATAAAGTATATCAAGCATAATAAATAAATAAATTTTAGAATATTTCTGAAAATACGAAATGAGTTCGTCTGTTTTTAGTTGTTATTGTGCACTCCAATTTAGTTGAACAGAACAGACAATGAACTGTGATGCTTAGTTATTAAAAATAAGAGGAAAAAGAAAAGTGTGATTTCTTTAAAGAGGCCGACATATTTGGGTCACTGCATAAATAACAAGTCTGAATTTTATTTTCTTAGCGTTTTTTTTAATGACTTTCATTAATATGAGCGCTTTTTCTCGAACCATAAGAGCAACAACAAATGTTTATTTATCATTTAACAAATGTAGATCGCGATTTAACAATGTTGTATTTACATTGAGATATTAATTTATTTGTTTTGTTTAGCTATGTTTTCATTACTTACATACATGGAGAGTACAAAATTGTATATAATAATTTAAATGTTAATCTGCTTATTATGCTAGTGATGATAAATAGATAAATATATTCAGAACAAATATTTAAAAAAAATTATCTAATAATATTCAGTCAAGCTTTGAAAGAGCATTGACCGTAATAATATCTTCTTTTAATTCACACATTTTAATTTTTTTAGTTATATAATTGTGACAATACATGAGCATAAGACTCATGGCTTTTTTTTTAAATCTACTACCCAATTTCTCATACTCTTTTGTTGCATATTAATTTTTGTTAATTGGGTCTGGAATTCGAAATCATCCCTTTTACCTTGCTTCACATAATATATTTGAAGCCTATAATAATTAGGGTTTTTAACTCGAGTTTTAATAAGTCGAAAACCGGTTTTTTTCAGCTTAAAAAACTTTTTTGAGCCTAAAATATAAAAATTATTTTAATTAAAAACAAGAAGATCGACACATAATCGTCTCTGGCATAAAACTGGAAACAGAGTAAACTTTTTTGGGGACAAAAATTTGAGCTCGAACTTAAATAATGGAGAAGAAAAAATCCAATACAATATATGTCGTAGAATACAAATATGCAAACATACATATCTCTTTATAAAAAATCACTTATTATATAAATCACTTAATATATAAAACATCACTTTATTAAGGAATTAAATTAAGAACTTCACAACAACAACGAAAAAACTTCGACGTTTGTGTATACGTAGCAAATGAGAGAGTATTGTTTATTTCTGGTTATAGTTTTATGTACTTTTATAGAAGTTTTGTTATATAATCATAATAAAAGAAAAAAAAATTGTTTTTTAATTTTGTATTAAGTTAAATAAATAAAAATAAGTTGTAAGAACCCTTTTTGTCTATTTTTTTTTTGTGAAAATTCGAAAATCGGTTTTTTGAAAGTCGGTTTTTGTATAAACTCTAACTATAATACATAAATAAATAAAACGTAATGATATAATCATAGTAAAAGAAAAAAATAATTTACTGTTAGTAAAGGATATTGACTATAGGTACACATTTTAACGAAGGTAAGGAAAAGCTTGAATCCCAAATTATTAAATAAATACAAGGAACTCCATTGTATATCTATGACGTGTTTCTGGCAGTTGCAATAAGGATACTAGG
>NW_017096446.1:77639-94363 GCF_001412225.1 Nicrophorus vespilloides
AATAACTTAAGGTTAGAAAATTATTTTCAATTTCTCATTAGACAATAATACAATGTGAAATGATGCAATGTTATTTTAATATTGTTTTATGGACGACTTAATATGAAAAAAAAAGAAGGTTTATTAAATAATATTTACAAAATTAACGTTTAAGTAAAGAATACAATAATGATAGATTTAATAAGTACACTCGATTCTGATTAATTCCGTGTATATCTAAGATGAACAATTATTTATTCTTGTGTTTATTATTTATATTTTGAGAAAAAAAACACATATCATTGTGTAATACAAATGCATAATATAAGGTTATTGTCAAAAATTAAACAAAATTTCACTAAATTTGTTTATTGAAAGGAAATCTTAATTATATATTTTTAAATTTATTTAATAAAATAATGCAAAAATAAGCCTTATTTTTTGTGTTTAAATTTAATTTAAATTTGTTGAAATGTAAAAATTAGACGATTTTTAGGAAAAAAATATTTTATTAACTTCGAAACATAAGACGCATCCCAATTTAAGTAGATTTTTTATGTAAAAAAGTGAGGTGCGTCTTATGCTCCAAAAAATAAGTACATATAATGTGTCTTTTATATAACTCGAGTTATATATATATATGTTTATAGAAAATCAAATTATAATCGTACAAATCCGGTGGCAATCGCAAGCCCGACAACCGAAATAGCGTCAATCAAATTCCCGATGTTCGAAATCCCGACTGTATCGAAATTCCGACAAAATTTTGATATAGTCGGGATTATGGTTGTCGAGATTCTGATACAGTCGGGATTATGGTTGTCGAGATTTTGATATTGTCGGGATTACGAACGTCGGGATTTCGATACAGTCGGGATTTAGAACGTCGGGATTTCGTACAAATCCAATTGCAGCAATTTACACATATTATTATGTAATCCAAATGCACACTGATATAAAGAAAATTAAATTAAATTTCACTAAATTTGTTTACTTGTAAGAAAAAATTGTTATATTTCTTTAAAATGTAAAAAATTCTTAACATAGAAAAATATGAATTATTTATTATTAAGACGCATTCTGTAAATAACTTAAATAATTAATATTTATATAATAAAAATAAAAATGTTTGAAATAATTTTGTCAAAAAGATCAAAAATTTTGTAATTATTTACTTAAGATAAAATATTGGAATCATGGGATTTTTTTAATCGTATAATATATTTATAATTAAAAATAAATCGACAAATTGTTTTATTGATACAGTCAATGTCTGTAATAATTATTATCCGTTACATTACGTAATTCATTTTTGTTTATACTTTAATCCATTTATTGCTATTATATCAGTGACATTGATTGATGTAACGAATAAACAATATGCAATGAAAATTAAATTGTTGCCACAATCAATTTAAAATCAGTAGAATTATTTAACTTACATTAAGAATGAATTGTTTTGTACACAATATGAATTTTATCTAAGGTATAAATTTGTTTAAAAACTAATAATTAATAAACATGTGCTTTTCATATAACGTATATAAAAATATTTAAAATATAAACAAATAATAATATTTTTCAATATTTATAATTAAAGCAACAGCAAAGATTTTTGAACCCACTAACAAATCGCTCGAAATAAATTTGTTTGCAAAAGAACACACGACATATGTATGGTTTCAGTTCTTGGTTGTTTGTTAAAATTTAGACATTGATTGACACAGAAAGTAATACGGATTCTTAAACAGCAAACAACATTTGCATTTTATTATTTATTTACTCGGGTTCAGTTTGTATATTTATTTAAAAAAAAAACATAATGAAAGATTATTACAATAATAATGCACAAAATAAATTATCTGTATGAGGTAAAGAAATACCTCGCATAGTGCGGTTTCGATTAGTCCGGATTCATTTTGGTCTGGTTTAAAAATTCAAAACAAACTAAAATTTATTTGAGCAAAATTAAAGTAAATTTAAAATAAAAAAAATAGTGACCAAAATTATTTTTTTTATACAGAAATTATCGTTTATTTTTCGTCAAATGTCGAATGTCATATATCTTTTTGTGCGCTTTAATATGTATTTAGTATCTCGATTAGTCCGGTTTCAATTACCCGCACTATGCGAGGCATTATTACTGTGTACCGCAGTTATGACAAAGGTTTAATCAAATTGCGATTTAAGACAATTCTACGTACTTAGAGATAAATATTATTCAAATTGTGGATTATTTGAAATATTAATAGTTATTTATAATAAAAGTGTTTTCCATACATTTTAACACATGAAATTTTTATTTTTGAATCGATTTTTATATAAATTTAAGTTATATTATTGATAGATACATGCAATTATTTGTATTCTTTCAATAATTTGATATTTTGATTGTAGCCTTCTGTTATATAATACAAAATACAAAATACAATATTAATTTTATAGTTAATAAATTGTAATGTAATTTAAAAGATTTAAAACAAAACTAATTGTCGAAATTTTAAGACAATATTTTATTTTAATTGATTAATATTACTTGAAGAAAATAAAATTCAGTTTATTTATAGTTTTTTTTATATTATATTTTGTTTATTAGATTTTCAATTTTACATTAAATACAAATATAAGTTTAGGCAAAAACTATAGTATTTTATAAAATTGTTTAAATACGATAATGAATATTATTATTTGGGCAAAAAGATCTATGATTAATATAATTTGTTTTTGTGTGAAATTTTTTAAATTTGTTAATAAAAAATTAATAAATTTACGAATGAAAACAAAAATACATTCATTAGGTCTAGGCTTTGTAATTATATTTTACAAAGTTTCAATTTTAGCCTTAACCTTAATCATTTGTTTAATTTAATTTTCATATTAAGCACATCGCATTTTTGGAAGGTGGCATCCATTTGAATTGTATTTTAAAAATTATCATATCCAGTAGAACCTGTTTTGTGCGGTCCTTTGATATGCGATTTTTTTTATGCGGTATATGAATTCCAAAGGCGTTGGCACTATTATAATGTTAGTCGATTTTGAACCAATTCATCACAAGAAGATGATATATTCTACAAAGTTATTTGATATATGTAAGAATTTATGAAATTTTTGGATACTTTTTTTGTGCGGTTCTTTTATGCGGTCTCTATCTACAGCACAAAAACAGGTTTTACTGTACTTATAATTATTCTAAATTCTAAGATAGATTTGCACCATTTTCAAAATAAACATATTTACAATACCGTTAATAATCTCCCAAATCTATTTTTTTTGATAATAAATTGAACAGATAAAATCATATTAAGTTTTATATATAATTATCATTATTTCCATTTTTTATTGGTCTTTCTGACATAAAATACGTCTTAAATAATAAAATATAGTGACATGTACAAAATGAATGAAACTGTGACTTTAGTAGAAGATTTATTAATAGTTTCGCACATCTAAGTATAGATCAAGCTTTCATCAAGATAAATCCGGATAAATAATTGGTATAAATCAAAGGAACACTTTGTAGCAACGAATAACGAAGCGATTAGTTTTCGAGAGCAAATCACTATAAAAGCAAACGTACAATTGATTTTAATTGCATTCCATTTAAAGGTTTTGTTAATAGTGTAGCGCGTCCAGAACTGCTAAAGTAGACTTTACAAATAGTTGTTAGCAATTGACTCGAGCTATTAAGATTTAGAGACGTTGGATTGCGTGCCGTCTCGTATTTTGTCCGTGCGCTAGTCTAGCATCACCAAAACAATTTTCCTTTTCCGAAAGCCTTGCCCCCAGAGGTCTTAATTGTTTATGATAAATGATGGTTTTCTTATGCGGCTCGGTGGGTGTCCGAACGGCTTCAATTAACTCGGGGCGCCCATAGAGACCCATCATTCCAGTTTCGCGCCGTTCCGCAACAAGAAAAACGTGCGGAGAAAGAAATAAAAGAAGAAATGAACAAAAATAAAACAACAAACATATATGAAGAAAAGCAAAACAGAAACGCGAAGTGAGGAGAGCCGAGGAAACATTGTTAGTACCTCGTACATTTCACGAACACTTATATAATCTGTTATAAATGTTGTGCTTACGAAACAGCTGCATTGCCAGTTTTCGCGCACTTTCCGTCATAATATCCGCAAGTCTCGAGCTCAAGAATAATAGGAGCATCCACTTCTAAGCATTGTGCTTTCAATAAAATAATTGCACGTTATTAATGTTACGCACATTAAATATCACTTGAGGAATCGTTAAAAATCTTCAATAGGCAGCTGCGGCTTTTGTGCAGACCGCCAAGAAATACTACGATCCGAATCCGCCGACTCGATACATATATTATTCGCTTCCTGATAGGATCTGATCCAGCAGGAAATTGATATTTAGTAATACGCGCGGTACCCGAAGCGCTCTATTAAAATTTCCTCAATGGGAAAAACAACTTATATGTATACATAAACACTCTCGCATACAAATTATATTGCTAGTAAGTAATAATACGCTTTATGAACTTGAAAGTACTTCTCATTCAGATCTAATTCCAACCATCCGGAAGAAATAAGGAAATAGCATTGTTGTTTATGGAAATATTATTTTAATTGCACGACAATATATTTAGTTGTAGTTTTACAATATTAGCTATACTATAATTAGACTTGCATTATTGTATTTATAGATTGTCGCAGAAATAGTTAGCTATATCACATTTATTTTCGACGTTCTGCAATGGAAGTCGGAAACTAGTGGAGACCTCGTAGTCAGTGGTCAGACATTCCATGCCAACTATAGAAACCAGACAAACTGTTGGTTTCTAGAATAGAAGCTTGGATTCACGTCGAAATATCTCTGACATAATAATAAGAAAATGTCGTCAAAATATAGGATCAAGGGATAGGATAAAATTGTTCAATCAAAAAATTTGATCAAATTAAAAATTAATCTAAGATACAAGACGCCACTTTATTTAATAGGAAAATATGTAATTATGAAAGATAAACTTGGCCTCCTTCCAAGAAGTGTTTTTGTTCCAACTATTAGTTATATCGTATCATTTTTTATAGTTTTGCATCAAGACTTTTAATGAATTTGTTAAGACATAATCTTAAAATTTGTACTTTCAAACAACAAACAATTCACAACATTCTTAAGTTTTCTCTAGTGCTAAATCCACCTGCGGGGGTCTTAAATTTGCATATGGCTATCTAATTAAAATTTTGCTAATTTACCTAAAATATCAAAATAAAAATTAGCACGAGACAAATTTTGCGGGAAGACAAACATTTTAATACATATTATTCCAAAGCAAAGATGAAATTTACAGAACTTTTCTCAAATATGTAATGCAAAATGAAAAATCTAAACGATTGAACAATATATTAGAATATAGTATACAATTGACGTATTTATCTTAATCCAAATCCCTTTGAATTATACTAAGATTTATATTTCCCGTTTTCCCGGGAAAAATCCCAGTAACTGTCATGAGCACTGAGTTCATGTTCAATGATAATTGTATTTTTCTCTGTATTCTATATATAAATGTTATAAGTAAAATAGCAAATAAAATACATTCTTCTATTAATAAGAACACGATGAATGTTATTGATAATTATTAACAAAAGTTAAGTAATAGATGTGTTGTATTTTTTAATAAGTAAACAAAAATTTCGTAAACTTAAGTAAAATATATCTTACTACAAATTCCTTTGAATTAAACTATATTTTGTATTTCCTGTTTTAACGGGATTAAATCCTTGAATATCATGAACACAGACATTCAATTACTTTTCTCTTTCTATGCTATATATAAATAGTATTTCCTTTACTTTTTCTTTAAGTTTATTATGTTTTTACAATTTTCCTCCCAATTTATTTTTTATTTAAAATTTCCCGTTTCCCGGGATTTGCCAGCATTTGAAAAAGTTTAACAAATTTCACAAAAAAGTTACTTGAGTATGAGGAATAAAGTCTACATTATACTTGCCAAGTATTAGTCATTATATCGTAATGTATAACTAAATTATTTGACTAAGTGGATGCCTCTGATCCTATGTACATGTTATGTGACACTTCAGACAAGCATAAACGACATTCACACATAATGTACATTCTTTTATCGAATTCCCATACTTATTTTATGTACGAACTGAGAATTGAAAATATGAAACATTTGTATGTTTGTAAATACAGTACTAATAAAACGATTAATTGTAAAAAATATTTTTGTATTTATAAAAAGTTTATTTTGAATTTTTTAAATCCGCACTAATCGAAATCGCAGTATGCGATGTACAAAAATAATAAATTGTTTGAAAAAAATCATTATTTAATTACATTAACCTGTTAAAAGAACTACAATTTATTAATCTTAGTTATAATAATAAACGTTCATTTATTATACAGTCATTTTATTTAAAAGAATATTATAGAAAATGTACTACTTTTAACCCAATTTTTAAATATTTATGATTACGGATAATTGTCACCTAAATTATTATTTGATGACTATAGTTTTGTTAATAGGCTATGGTATACCTTATGATGAACGTATAAAGTACGAAGCAGTAAATCTTGCAAATCCGTGGAAATGGTTACGACTTAAATTGCGGTCATTACTGCAATCATTATTTTCTGTCTGAACTTGTTTCAAATTATTTTGGTTTTTCAATCTTAATGAGCAATTTGAATACTTTATATAAGTTTATATTAACTCATTAAAAACGAAATGAAATTATTGTAGAAAAATATTTATTAATAATTTACATTTTTTTTAAATAATTGTAAAATAATAATAGGGACGAAATATTGCATTTATTAGCTTTTTCTATTTGTATATGTAAGCAATAAATGATAGCTAACAAGAAATTTGATTTTAACATTAAATATTTGATTATAAAGCAATTTAATTATTATTTTTAATTAATTAAAAAAAAATAATAATATTTAAAAAATAAATAAAACAAAAAGCAACAAGAAATCAAATAAAAATAAATTCATTTTTAATTATGTATAAAACAAGAAATCACTAATTAAAATTTATTCTTAATTTTTAAAATAGGTCTTAAAATAAACAGAATACCAACAGAATGAACAGACCATAAACCAGAATTGAAAATAAAAATGTTTATCATTCTCATTGTTAACAAGGTCTCATATCAAGATTTAAAACATGAATCCCGTTAGTCGGGATTATAAAAAGCACATAATTTCCCGGGATTTCCCAAGAGCGAAGTACGAGGGTAGTCCCAGAATTTAATTGGTAATAATTTGGTATAACTGAACTCGCAAGATTATGTAAGGTAATTTAATAAATGTTTGGATATTCCAGGTATGGAATAGGAGAGAGCATAAGAACCACAATGTTATTAATATTTTTAATAGGTCAAGAGTGTTTATCAAATGTTATTTCATTGTTTAGTAAAATTCCTATCTAATAGGAAAAGGCGGAATATTTGAAAATGTTGTTTACTTATTACAAACTAATACTTAATATGTTTATTAGAAGTTAATAACAAAACTTGTTTAAATTTGAATTATTATTCTAATATTTTTCTGAGAGCCCCAAAAAATATATAGTCCTTAACATTTCTCGTGGACCCTAGACACTCTACATAAGGACAAGACAACTCTAGGATTAAGTTCTTTTAAAGAGAAGGGTTAAAGAAACATAATTAAGGATATAAAAACCTAAGTACCCGTTGACCAAAGTTAGGTCAACTAAAAATATGCAAATAAAATAAATAATTAAGCAATCATTTAATCATTAAGTAATGATGTCATTCAACTGTTCAATAAAATATATTTAATAAATTGAATAATAATGTACATTACAAATTGAAATATGTTGTACTCGAGTTGTCGCCTGCTCACGCTATTACATCATCATCAATGCACGAATGTAATTGTCGGTCTATGCTATAACCCGTCGGCAAATCGTTGAGACTATCTTCAGAAATATAATGCAGAAACTAATTAACATTATCCATGGTAGTGAAAATAAATCAATTATAAATTTACAGGTTAATGAGTTATTTACTTAATTAATATTATTTCTTAACGCCAACCTTTATATATATGTTTTTGTTTATTTTATATTCACGTATTATGCAATTATTTAATTGCTTTTCAAATTAAATAAATAATAGCTAATGTTTACGTTTTATTGTATAACAAGTTGAGTGAATCTAATTTAAAATTCACTTTACATATAGATCTATTATTTTTTGTACAACAATTTTCAGAACATTTTTTAAATATTTTTTTAAAATTTCTTGTTTAATTTTTGGAATTTTGACCGTTAAATTATTATTACTTTTAATTGATTTATTTGAAGATTTGTTGTATTCAAAAAATATTTTACCTAGCATTTTTATTATTATTATTATTAAATATTTGTATAAGTAAATGGAAGAAACTAGAATGAAGTTCGAGCACATATACATGTAGAATAATATGAAGTTTACAGGCATTGTTTCGTAGTTATATAATACTTTACATAACGTATAATGCGACGGTCCTACGTGATGCTGATTGCATGAAAGTAATTGTGGTCTTAAAGTTGAACCTTGCGGCACGTCGTAGATCACATAAACAAGTTTTGTTCAGGTACTACAATAATGTAAAACTTAATGATTTCAACAATTGCAAAATCTCCACAATTGAAATATTTTTTTTAGAAATAATTAAAAACGGTCGATAGCCATAATTATAACCAATAAAAATGTTTAATAAATAAGAAAAAAATATAAAATTGTAACTTTGTTTAACTTCAATAATGAACTGTAATATTCCAAATAAAAATTATAAACATTTTATTTTTCAAATCACAAAATTTTACAACCAAAATTCTTAATAAAATTAATATTTATTTTTTATAAATAATTAAAAATATAATTGCTTAACTTCAATTGAAATTGAACTATGTGTGCTAATTAATAAAAAAGGTTATTAAATATTACATTAATCAAAGAAAACTAATACATTTTCTTACATCAAACTTGATTTATTAATAAAAATAACCGTTAAATTTCAATAGAATATTAACTCATTTGCAATTAACGCAATTGAAATAGCGCATATAAATTTGACACAGATTTTAAACATTTTGTTTTTTATATTATAACAATTTAAAATAAATTCTTAAAAAGTTAATTCATATATTATATACAGTCAAATCCTAAAGAACGGAAACAAAACTAAGGAAATAACAAAATATTTCGTTTAATCGGGACAGTAATCGTGTGTGAATCCCCGTGGCGCCGGTCCATGGATGCGGCGCAGCCACAGGATCCATGGATCTTGTGTATACGGCGCATGGATGCTGTAATACTTACACATTTATTGTTTCAGAATTTATATAATTTTCTATTATGTAATATTCAAAAATACAAATCCTGTAATTTTTGTGGAAGTCAAAATATACTAGTCCCGATGTGTCCCGATTAAGCGGAATCAACTGTATATTATATATGCGTTAGCGTAACTTCCAGAAAGTTTAAATAATAATTACAAGGTAGAATATGGTGAATTTTTTGGTTGACCACATGCCATTTCATCTGTTGGTATGCATTATTATAATTCGTCAATAATTTGTTCATTAAACCAATCACAGAGTATAATCTCCGTGAAGCTTCATTATATATTTAACGAGAATTGACAGTCGATCAAGATATAATTCACAGTTTTTTTCAGATCCAGATTAATATGCGACATTAATTAAGTTTATATAAGAATTATGTTTTATTTTCGTACAAGTGAAAGTATATTTTTACTTATTAACAAATCTAGCTTGTACTGTATTAATTAGATTAAATTAAGGTTAGATTAATTAAAATTGACTAGTGAATAATATTTGCAGAAGTAATTATCACATAATTTATAGTGACAGCTTTAATTTATTTTATAGAACCGATTTGGATAATTGCAGAAAATTAGGAATTCTAGGTCGGAGACTATCGGATTATTTTTGTAAATATATTATAATGTACAACGGAAAGACCTCGGTCATAATGATAATTTAATATGTTTAAATAAATAAGTAAAAATTTGTAAAATTAAATAAATAATTACATTTTTTTTTACCAATAATGTAATTAGGGCATTCAAAAAGTAACTTGTTTTTTTGTCAAAATTTAACGTTCTATCATTAATAGAACCCCTAAATGTAATATTAATTACATTTCTTACAATTAATTTTGCTCATTAAGCGAAATTCTCGTTATGCGAGATGTTCGAGGTTCCAGTGTTTAGACATATTCACTTATCATTTTTTTCAGCCATCTATTTTTCAACAAATAATAAACTGAGAAGTCTAGATATAAGTGCATTCAAAATAATATTGAATTCAAATAAAATATATATTTATATTTAATATTAAACATGTACAATAATAAACTATGTAGAGAAATGTTACTACTACATTTTTTTCTAATTATCAATTATATTTATGAAAAATAACTTACATGAAGTAAGCGAAAGTAACTTATATCTAAAAAAGGTATAGAATATATATTACTGTTTTTTTAGATAAAATGAACTTTCTTTTAATAAATTTATTATCCGTCATTGCTGATTCAAATATAAATATTTTAGAACATTGGACATAAAAGTTAGTTAACTCATAGAACTTTTTAAATTATATAGAATTTGTTATTTTTTGAGTGTCTATTATTATTTAATTCTTTCGTTCATTAACAAATAATTTGATTTATTGTAATTTCACAAATTAATTTATTATAATACATTTTATGAGAATTTAATATAATGAAATGTTACATTAAATAATTTTAAATTGAAATAAAAAACTGTCAATGAAGTTTTGTTGATTATTTTTATGTATTTATTACTTTAGATTAAATATTTATTAAATTTGCAATTAGGTGATACAAATATTTTTTTGTTGAAATTCCTACAAATTGCGATTTGTCTTTAAATTTCTTCTAATATTTACTATTATTTTAAATACTAACAATGAATAATTCTGTAAGATCAATATTTCAAAGTCTTCTGCCATTTTTTAACACAATCAACGTAATTTCATATAATTTAATATAATATTTTAGAATAAAAAAAAATGTTTTTTTTTGCGTAAATCGACATATTTGTTTTAACTATTTTAATTTTCAATATGTCAAGTAATTATACAAATAAATATACATTTCCGTTGATAAGTTACCATAACAAGATCATTTTATACTAAAACTGTAAATAAAATATTAAAAGTGAAATGATGAACTTTTACTAAGACTATAGATATTTTCCCTCTAAATATTTATATTATCATCAATTTCTATAATTTACTTTTTACTTTCATCTTTTTTGCAATCAATTGTATTTTTTATGGATACAATAAAAAATAATTTATTGACTTTTTATTTATTTTATTTTACAATTTGAATTTCCCGGAATTCCCGTGAACAAATTTGGAAAAAATATAATAATAATAATAAAATTTCTTAAAACAATAATAAAAAAATACAATTTATTATTATCATGTAATTCAAGTTTCTCGTCTTCATTGACCTCAACAGGACATATGTAATAAATAAAAATAAATAGTTGGTGTATATTTCACTAAATTATCATTGATACATTATTCGCAATTGCTTTCAAAATCTGTTCATATGTCCGATGACCTCACTAAAACTCAAATAAAAAAAGATCGTTGATACATTCTTCACTAAATTGTTACATATGTATTTAATTGCGTGAATTGTATCAGCTCTGTGCATTGCGTAATTTCGTACAAAATGCGTTCCGTTTGCCGGCTGGCACTGTTCAAGTGTTGTAAATAGCGGTTAACACGTGAATTCCAATTATGTGTATATCTATAAAAGCTGTTTTTGTTTTCTTTAAAATAGGAGCTAAATAATAATAGAGCAATATGGCGCCAGGAAATTTAAATAATAATGAGATGTAGTCTAGGTAAGACCTTGTCTATTACAGGTTGATAGTACAGGTACTCCAATCCATTTATTTTACAATATTGTCGTTCCACCAATGCATTTTTTAGTTGACACTTCACATTTCAGAGGAAGCAAATATATTCAAAGTAAATAATTAGAAATATAATAATAATATTTTATCTAACAGTCGCATATAAATTTATTTATATGAAATATACGATTTTTTTGTGCGGTCCCTATCTACCGCACAAAAACAGCTTTTACTGAATATAGAAAGATCAACATTTAATTTTAATTTTATATATTTGTCGTTCCGTGTCGGAAGGATATCAAAAAAGGCATTAGAAAGAACGACGCTTGTTTGGGCAGTTCATAAATGTTGTCTTCTTTTTTCCTCCTCTATCGCCTTTCGTAGAGAGAAATGTATGTTCGCCACCCAAAAGGGCCGGTCAAGTTAGGCCTAGTAACATGCGTCCCGATCTGCATAGAACATACAGAGTCATCCTAGTCTATAAGTTATTCAAGGGACACTTGTCCGGTTCTCTCCATATATTTTTTGTTGTTCTTCTCTTTTTTTTTGTACATAATACCGCCTCTATCCTATCCCAACAAGGATAGTTTATGAAGCGAACACGTCCATATCTCAATTTACATCCTCCATCCACTATTTTCGGTTCTTCTCTTTCGTTCACTTGTTTTTTTTTCACTCGACTACGAGGGTTTTCTTCAGCCGCGCTGCAATAATGCGTTTCTATTGTAAAGCTCGATGGGATTTATCGTCGTAATTGTGGAGAGTGTTATTATTCTGCATGTTAATAATATTTATATTTTTCCCCCGAGGACGGACGGGCGTGACACCTTATGGGTATTTTGCACTCCTCTCAGCTAACACCTTGAATCGGACACCATGAATCCATCAGGGCGATCCATAAAATGAAAATGCAAATTGCAATTATGCGACAGCTATACAAGACAAGCCATGAAAACTAATTAACAATCGCAGTACATTACGATCTATCACTTGCAATAAACTCAATTAACACATTCAATTATCGTATACCATAAGGAATTTGTTCCCACCCTTGCAATGCGTTTCTAATTGTATCTTATTTCATTGCATGTTCGTAATTTACGGTTGTTCCGTGCTTTCTTACGAATGTACCTTATTAAATGGCGGTTTTCATTGCAGGTTAATTGACTCTTCGAGGTATTGAAATTGGTGGCAAAGCGTTTACACGCCGATCGCAAATTAATGGGGCACTCATAAATCATCGACGTTTATGACTGAAACATTACTTTGCTGCACAATCAATCCACACAGTATTTCTATTAATAGTCAATTTGGAATGCGTTAACATAAACTCAAATTTTATTACTGACTATTTTTAGTTACATACATTTTGTAGTTTCTCTTTTTTGTTCATCTCCAATAATAATAACTTCCAAAGTATTGTAATAAAATTAATTGCTACTAATTAATCATTTGATCATTAAAAGAAATTAAAATCTTAAAAAAAATATTTTTTTTATCTTTTAATGTTGAATTTTTATTGGTTTAATTTATCTGCATTACAGTAATTAAAAAAATATATTGTGTTCTTTCCATTTACCAAAAATATATAGTCAAAAAGAATTTAAATTTAAAATGTTCTTAAGTGAATCCTCACTACTCAAACCCACTGTATTATCGTCTTCCTAATTCAAATTATATTTATTTTAATTTGTAATGCATTAAATTAGTCAAACTATTAAACGTATATTGTTTTATTGAAAAACTTAAAGAAATAGAGAAACAATTTATTAATTTTTAACTGGAATACATAGAAAAAAATATATATATAACGTGTAGAGAAAAAAAAAATAACAAAAAACAATTTTTTTTTTAAGCTTTCAAACAAAGGCTATTTCATTATAATATTAATTATAACAATTATACAAATACACAATTAATTACAAATAGCAGATTTTATTATTAATACTAAGTTTTTACTGAAAAAATGAAATAATAAAATTTATTTTATTCAGTATTATTTAACTTAGATGAACTATAACTATTATAAATTAGGACAAAATTAAACTTAAGATTTTATGTAAACCCTTCTTATAACTAATTAAGTCATAATTGAATGTAAAATATTTGCATCAATAATAAAAAAAGCGATCTTCGTGTTACATAATATATAATTTACAATTTTAAGATATGTAAAACAACTACACGTTGCATATATTTCTTTAATACAAAACAAGTAATATAAGATTAACACTTCACACCACGTAACCTTTATTTGATGTATGTTATAACAAAATAATAACATCATAAATTAAGAAATGATATAAATCTTACGTATAAATTAAACGTTGTTCTGCCATAACAATAAACACCTATAAATCAAACAATACAAATCATTATTTCTTCATTCCCAGAAGTTTGCCTGCAATTTCTACAGAGACTTATACTTAATCGTATCCACACATTTGTTTCCTAGCTCTAATTCCACTTCATTATGCAATCGAACTCCCGGTGCTCTTGGTAGTTCCACAAAGTATACATCCTTCTTCATTCGTGCATCGGAAACACAGTAAAACCTTGACCGATATTTGTAAATTCGATGCCTGGCAGATATACAACCTTTATATCTCTTTATGTTTCCTTAGTTTCTATTTCTCTAAACATTTGTCTTTATAGTTAGACCACATTCTTCAGGAGTATATTGCCAAAGTAATGCTCCATTTTCTATAAATGGTTATGTTTATTTCAAATGCTATTTTCATTCATGCATTCTTATAGATTTTTTCTGGTACTGTCAGTATTTTTGTTTTGTTTGACCCATAACATAAATTATATTATTATGATATATTATTATACTTTTTTGTTCACAAAGGTAGGTTGTTGCAAATGGCAGCAATTTTTTTACCGCCTTCTTCTGGTATGTTAGTAATTTCACATTTAAAAGTATCTACAACTAAATCAATGTGCATAAAATGTGAATTAATTTATATACTTTCTATAATACCTGGTAAAGACTGAGGCAAAATCACAAAAAGAAACATATAAAGACAAAAACATAATTTTATGTAGTATTTATATTATTTAGTTTAGAATTTTCAATCCGGACTATAGTAAATATGGCTTCTAACCCGCAATATTTTACGATATTTCGGTTTATATTATGTTTATTTCTTCATAAAATCGATGTCAAACTATGCAGCTAATAGCAGACGAATCTATGTCTTATATAATAATCATTTTATTAAATTATTTTAATTATGACTGGAAAAAAAATACTAAAATCTTACTATTCAAACGCGGCTGCTTCAAACGCAACAATCGTAGGGGTGGCAATTGTTCAAGTAATATAAATGTAATATTTGGACCCTTTGATTTCTTGAGGCGAGAGTGAAATTAGTTATTTGGTCTTAGGCAAAATATATTTTTTCCCTTTGTACAGTCAGGTATTTTTTTTGTGTATAGGTTAAAGTCCTCGATTAGTCCGTTTTCAAGGAGTCAATTACCCGCACTATGTAAAGAAATCGTTTTAAGGTAAATTATGCAACAATAAGTTACATTTCTACCCATTTTTACAGGACAAGTATATACCACATACGGTCAAATTGACCGGGATGGAAAGAAATATAAATATATATATATAATATATAACTTGCACATCTACACTATTGCGTGGTTACCAGATGATTGACATTTAGTAATACGAAAATACAATAACGGAAGAAAGTGTAACTATAAAGTTCACCGTGAAATTAAGATTTAAAAAATTGAAAAGGTCAAATTGACCGGAACATAGTAGTTACGGAAGTATGACGGGGGCGACGGCTTCAAACGCATTTGTACCCTTTGATTTCTTGAGGCGGATTAGTTTAGAGGGCAATATGTTTTTTCCCTTTATACAGTCAAATAATTTTTTTATCTATAGATTAAAGACCTCGATTAGTCCTGTTTCAAAGAGTCAATTAACCGTACTATGCGAGGTATTTCAGTACATATGTTTCTCAATAGAAATGAAAATATGATCATATCTAATTGTTAGTAATAATATACGTAAGTAAAAAGGAATAAATTAAACATTGTTAATAATATTTCGTTTTTTTTTTTTGCAATTAATTGAGTTTATAATTTAATCTGAAATATTATCAAATAACAGTAATGAGAACTAATTTGCATTTAAAGAAATTTGCGCGTTATTTTTTTTTCTTTATTTGCAAATTCGTTTTATGTGAATTCTGCTAGTGAATGTTATTAAAGCTAATATTTGATTTTCTCGATATAGAAAAGCATGTCAATAGTAGTATTGCAATTATCCATATATGCTTTACATTTCATGAGTAATATACTATTGAATAAAGTTCGTACACCGATTTGTTTAAATTGTAGTGAGATTAACGAATAGTTGCTAATTGAATAAAAAAACGTTGATGTTAAGTTGAATGAATTAAATTAAATTCTTTACAGTTCATTCACTCTGTCGACAAATAGTTTTCAAATTATAAATCCAGCACCTTATTAGTAAAATAAAATAAAATTTAATTTTGATGAAAAAAAAAACATTTCAGTATGAAAATATAAATATTGAACTATTGACCTTAATCATTTGTTATACCAAATTTGTTTAATGTAGTAAAGTAAAAACTAAATACAAAGGGCTATTGACTTTCATGTTGTTTTCTAAATACATAAATGGGCTTTGATTACGTGAAAAATAGTTTGTTAAAATGATTGTACATGAAAGTACTAATTATACTCTTTATTGCTATAAATTATGAAGACAATAAATGTCTAAAGTTCACAGCTGCAGATATTTTATATATGATATTATGATGTCTATACAATGTTAA
>NW_017096446.1:94374-95307 GCF_001412225.1 Nicrophorus vespilloides
TCTGAGTTACATGTTTTATGGATATGATTTCGTTGTTTTAAAATAAGTGAAGTAGTATAAATTCCTTGTACAGCAATAAGTTACGCGAGAGGTGGGTCTGACGAAAACCACTTAAATCAAATTCGCGTAAGTCTAGGTACAAGTTTGCATAGATATACATATAAATTTTGTTTAATTTCGTACAAGGACTAACATAAACCTAGTTTAGAGGAAAAGTATTTACTAAAATTGCAGTACTTTCTTTCTATTAATACAAAAATATATGAGGTATGTAAAAAAAGTAATTTCGATGTCTATCACTTAATTTCCCCATTTACTATTTGTTAAGACTCTTTAGAAATAATTGCATCCAATAAAACTTCAAAAGCTGAAATCCCAAGATTATCCACAATTTAATTTTTTTGAGAACACCTACTAATTATACTTAAAGTATATGTTAAAATAGTTTCAACAAATAAATACTCTATTATCTTGATGTCAGTAAAATTTAATAAATATTAAAAATAATTTTATACATAAAATGACGTGTGTTTAATTTGAGTAATTTGGAAGATTTTCGTCCGAAGATTTCCATTTTCATAATGTTATTTACTTACCTAGTTACCTGCGTCAGTGCATATATTGTGCGAAGTTATTCATATAACAATAATAAATATTTACTAAAAATAAATAAAGATGTTTATTCAGAAAATATTTGTTTTTTGTGTTTTCCCAAAGAAATGAGCACAACAATATTTTAATCACATACTATGAGAAATAATCTCAAGCATTTCTTCGAAAATCAAAAACCATATAATTTATACATAATTGTGACAACGTGACAAATAATTTAAAAAAGTACTTTTTCAATTTCTAATTAATATTATTATTTGTAAGCCTTTCTCCACTAACATTTCTTTAAAGTTTAGAGAATTTTTTATTTTATATTATATA
>NW_017096447.1:0-18358 GCF_001412225.1 Nicrophorus vespilloides
GAAAAGAATCATTAGTAAATATATAAAAATAAGTTCAAGGTTACAAGAATTAATTTTGTATACTAAACTTCCAATGATTAATTAAACAAGAAATTAATAAAGTAATCAGTTTATATGCAGATTTTGTAATATTCCAAATGTAATTGAAGTCGTGCATGATAAAGTAAAATTCATTGATTAAAAAGTTTGTATCTATATTAAGAAAAACAATTATCAATATCAAGAAGTTACAATAATCAAAATTATATGTTTTTCTTTAATGGTATAACAACACCTCACATAGTGCGGATTCGATTACTCCGAATTGACTATAATCTATAAAGTATAGTTAGCAAATTTGAAAACATACAAAATTTTAATAAAAGTAAATTCTAAAAAAATATCACAAATTTTTCATGCAACAAAATATATTTTTATTGTCGCTTTACTATTTGTGACATTTACTTTTGTTTGTATTAATTCCTCAGTTAGTCCTGTCTCAAACAGCACATTAGCGAAACTCGCACTATGCGAGGTATTGTATATGAAATAATGCATTTAAATGGATCCAGATGGTTTTATTTGGATCCAATATTTGATCTAAGACGATAATTCATAAACAAGAGGATAATTGAATACAAAGTTTGAACAATAATCATTAATAATTATATAAAAATAGTTTATATAAAGTAATCAGTTTATATGTAGATTTTGTAATTATCCAAATGTAATTAAAGTTGCGCATGATGAAATTAAATTCATTGTTTCTTTAAATTCAATTAAAACATAATTATAAGAAAAATGTGATCAAGATCGAATTCTTTTTGTTTCCACGTCGAATGTCGGTCAATGAATGAAAACAGGGCAATTACTGAATATATCTTTGGGAATCTTTATTGTGAAATGGCAATCAATAATAAGCTCGACGACGCAGAAAATTAACTTAGGAAACAATGGTCCCAAATCGACATAACTCGACGTAGATTGAAGAGATATCCACCTTGTTGGACTCTTCGTTAATCGACTTTTTTTTTGTTCATTTGAAAACTAAGACTTTTTCTCTCTACATAAAAACGCAGGAAATTACAAAGAAAACACTAATTAATAAGAATTGTATGATATAAAGTGTATATATATCTAAAAAAAATCTGATAAATCAATCGAACATTTATTTGTGTTTTAAATCCGCGTTTTATTCGCTTTTACTGAAATAATGCAGATAAAATAAATCAAGTTCTTTGCACGTTTCAAAGTGTTAGATTCGGTCGATTAAACAACTTGAAATAAGAAAGTCCAGGAATAATTAATTAACACGCTTCGGCTTTTACTTGCACGCAATAATAGTTTATATAACAATTTCCAAATGACATTTATAAATTTATTAACTATGTATTTTATATAAAATTTATTATGACCTCTAAAATTAACAATTAATATTTTGTATGCAACTTTTCATACATTTTACTTAGTAAGTTTTTTAGAAAGTTATAATTATATACCTTAATCTAATCAAGGACATCAAAGCCGCATAAATATAGACTTGATCTGCATAAAGGATAATTCATGTATTCATGTATAATTATTTTACTCATTTAAAATTTAGTTTTTGTTGAAATTTTCAAACCGTACTATGCTGAATCTAGACCGATAGAAGCCGCACTATGCAAGGTATCCACAATCTGCAATTTACTTGTTACTATTATATTATGAAATGATATTTGAAACAACCAGAATTCGCCCATTTTATTCCAAGCTAGATTTATATGCAAATTGTTGCGATTACTTTAATATCCTTCCTTAAGTTTGTTAAACATTCGCTAATCTCGAATCTCACGAAAACGTATAATGTATGTTATTCGCATGAAACTTAATATATATACGATATTAATAATATAATTATGTTTCTTTACATTTTGTAATTTTTGTTGTTACTGAATACTTTATAATATTTTATGTAAGTTATTGAATGTAATGAATTGTCTATAATTATTTACTATTTTTTGGATTGAAAACTTCAACTTAGAAAAATTGGATATTCTCTTGAATTTCCTTCCTTTTTTTATATAGGGTGTCACAAAATTCACGCAAGAAGTCATTTTGATAGAAAACACATGTTTTTAATTGCAAATTTTAATTTTAAGATTAATTCATAACGTATACAGTATAAGATTATGTATTATGCAATATTTTAAAAATAATGAACGTTTGGCACTTACAGTTCGCAATTTTTGTGCAAAATATGGTCGGAATAGAGATTTGTTAAAAAAAAAATAAAGGAGACTTGATCAATTAGATAATCCAGTTTTTTGTACCTGAATTAAAGATTTGGATGTGGACGACATGTAATTTCAACAAGACGGTGCCAATGGCATGTAGCCCGAGAAATAATTCAATTAAGTCATTTCCCAGATCATTAAATCCTGTTGGACTTTTTTCTTTATGTTTTTTGAAGTCTAAGATTTGTGGTAACAAGATCACGATCAACCTAAGTCTTGAAGGAGAAAAATGAGCGCTGCTGTATCAACGAAATTCAGCAAAAAGGTCATATTAGTGAAAATAATTATATTTTTTAGTAATTAAAAAATATTTATATTCTCAACTGTGTATTTCATTAATTATGTAATTTCTTAGTTTCTTGACTTAAAATATAATAAAATATGTTCAAAATTTCTTAATACTTGTTCCATATCAACTTGCTATTGCCTTCTGGGTTGTCCAGTCCATTTTAAGCAACTTTTGAATTAAAGTTAGTCAAATTTGATTAATTATTGAAAATATTTCAACAAACCATAATTTCTAAAACTATTGAATTATCAATTAATGCTACCATGGTGAAAATTCTCAGGTTAACAATAGTGGTCCAATCTAGGCGCCAAATACTGAAATTCTTCTCATAGAACTCTGGATTATTTATATCATATATTTGATAATTGAACAACTAATAAAAGTTAATCAAACAAAGTTGTTAAATCTAAATATTTTGGATTAATTAACTATAATAAAAAGACTTAGCACAACGGATATTTACTGTAACTTTGAGAAACCTGTTAACAAATGTATTAAATAATAACATTTATTAAATGTAATGAATGTTATTATACGTATGCTATTTTGTTTCCATTAAGAGTAATTTAAAAATGTATGTTGGATTCAAATGTAATTTCATAGTGCAGTTTATTTTTGCACAGGAAAAACTAAAAAAACTAAAATAAGATGAAGAAAAAAAAGAAAAACAAGAAGTAAAAACGAAGCTAGGTCCAACGTAACATATAAATTATTTATGGTGGATGCGCCGGGTCACGCGACGCTCCAGCGACGGCGTCCTAAATCAAGTAAATTCGCGCGAGAGTCTCGCTTCAGGGGGAAAAAAAATATAGAGAAACTAAACGTTTTTCACATGGAAATCTAGCTCCGTAATAGCAATTTAACTTAATAGAAAATTCACAGATAAAAAAAAAAACATATACAACAGGACAGGAATTCGTTCATTGTTTTTGTTTCAGTTTCGTCCTGTATCCTATTTCTGCACACCTAAACACGTTGCACGATCGAATTCAAATTGGAGAGGAGACTGAGAAAAAAATAGCAAACTCCAATTAGACATGAATAATTCTTTATCCGTGCCAAAATTTAAACAAAGCGAAATTGAAAAATGAATTTAATAAAAAAAGAAACTTCTTTCCGACTGTGTCAAGGCAATTTATAACAATTTCCGCATTAATCATCGTTTCCTGCTTCCAGCGTCTCCCTTTTCGGCCCTTCTCACAGATTTTTTTTCATTCTATTTTATATTTTTTTTTGTATATTCTTTTGTCGCGGCTTCTTTTCTTTTATCTTTTTTTTGTACACGATAAAGTCTTTACCGCTTTCTGTTTCTTTCTTTATTGTTACTTTTTTATCATTCAAATTTATTTGAGCTTAGAGTAATGGAAAATCGGATAGAGTCCATAAATGGATGAGAGCAGTGTCAATGTGGAAAAAGCACTCTCTCTCTCTCGTTGCATGCGTCGAAATCGAATATATTATTAAATATTGGCGACACCGGACGATGCATTCATAGTTTATTTTCCATATTTATGCGATGCGAATATTGTATAACCATTTCGTTGTTTGTATCGGCGGGATTTTTGATATACACTCGTTGATAATTGAGTTGAAACTTTAAAATCGTACTACTCTACTTTTAATTCAGTCATGAATTAATGATTAGTTTCAGAGTCAGAATAAAAATACTGTTAATGGATATAGCTTTCCATTTTAAGTATGTCACAGTAAATGTGTTTATACAGTTTATGTGTGCTTTCACAAGTACATTTATAAATATACTAATTTGATAGGAAACAAAATGAAAACTTTGTTTTAATTCTATAATTTCAGTATTTGCATACCATGTTTTACATTAATTTATAATTACGTGATTTATATTTTATTAGCTATGACAATGATGTAATTAACAGATTTTTATATTATAACTATAATTTTTCGAATGTATTGCAGATATATAAGAAGTAATTTGTTTGGTCCAATTTAGGCAAATGCTTCTAGTTCAAAATTAAATAACTTTAACAAATAATTGAACGTGTTTTAAACTCTGTAAAAGCGAAATCGTGTAAATAAAGTATCGTGTAAAAGGAGGGATAGGTTTATTACACTTAACTTTATATATTATTAAAACTTTCACAGTATAATTTTATAAATTTAACCAAAAACACGAATTTGCAAAATCTAAACACCGGTCCAAACAAGGCAACTTTCTTCTAATATTGATTTTCATTATTAAAATTATTATGAATAATGGATTTCACATTTATGAAACTATACTAGTTTATTATTAATTATTTCCTTAATAATTTTATAATAATTGAAACAATAATGTTTATTCAATAAAAAATAAATAACCAATCCAAATATGATCTAATACATACGTTGGTTAACTTTCATTCATGAAGTATTACTTTCAACTATTATAATATAAGTTTATTGTAATAAAAATACTGCAAAAAATTAATGTGATTAATTGTTTCAAGATTTATTTAATCGTTTGTGGAAATCAAAGAGTCATAATTATGTAATACATATTTCTTGGGTCGGCTGGAACTGCCCACTAACTGATAAAAAGCACGGGTCATTTTATTTACGCATATTATATGCGCAGTGTGTATGCATTTTCTTTTGCTTTATTTTTAGTTGTGATTGAAAAGAAATGCATGTTCATGGAAATAAATCATACGCAGATTTCAGATTGTCGGCGTGCGGATTTATTTTTTAATTTAAATGCTACGACTACCCTCGTTATCCATGTACAAGAACAGAATGAAATTAGATTTGAATAAGCTTAATATATTAGTTGTAAGTCAATTAATGATGTAATAATAGTTTAGTATTAAACGATACATTTTTTGTTTGTTTTCATGATAAACTTATACTAATTATCATACATTTACATAAGTTTAAGGAATGTGTGCTTTAGGTTATTAACAGCTTAGCAGGGTTTGTATTTTTAAAATACATACAAATTATCGTACAATTGACGTGGTTGTTTTACTGCGCGCTTTTGTCGTTCACCGTTTCAAATAAATATGTATACCATATTTCTTAGGTATTTTACACATTACCTGGTGTTTTCGATGAATGACCAAGTTGCGTGAGTGAATGGAAGAAGCTGACGTTTATTAACTATATTTTACACTTCTATACTTAATACAATTCTTAACTAACACTCCATCCAACAACTAAACTAATAACTGTTACTTAAACAACTGTCTAACTAATAATGAAAACTAATGATTAATACTGTCACTCAAACTACTATACTAATAATCTTTTTCTCCATGCTCAACTCCTTCGACAACTACATTTTTGACACCTTTCACACCACTGTTGCGCTCAAACATCTGGTTATTCTGTAAAATAACGTAGTTAGAATACCTGAATTATACGCATTATACCAGCGTTTTCCAAAGTGGGAGTCACGAATATTAGTCACAGTGAGTAATTTTCCAAATGACTGCTAAACTTTTAACTATTTTATGAAATGTAGGGAGATATGGGAGGCGTAGTAACGTCAAGTTTGTTAACCACTGCATTATACAGTATATCTTCAAATTTTCTCTCAAGAACGTGGTGGTAAAAGTAGTTTCATAATTTTACAAAATGTTCAGTATTATATTTGCTTTATTAAGAGTTAAAAAGTTTTCTTAATAATCTTTTGTTGATTAAAAAAGTAAAATTTGTTAAAAATCAATGAATACTCTGAATTTCTACAATTCAAAACTTGACAAATACCACATAAAACAAAAGTTTGTATAATTTGTATAATTTGTTTGTTTAATCAAATGAAATAAAGTAATTTCCTCTCTAGAACGTGGTGAAATTTATATTAATTGTCTTAAAAGTAGTTTCATAATTTTACAAAATGTTCAGTTTTAAATTTATTTATTAAGAGTTATAAAGTTTTCTTAATAATCTTTTGTTGATCTTAGAATAATGATACTTTCCAAAATAAGTTCTAAGTACAATTTGTTAAAAATAAATGAAAACTCCGAATTTCTACAATTCAAAACTTGACAAATACCACAGAAAACAGAAGTTTGTTCAAAATTCAAATAAATGAAATAAAGAAATTTTCTCTCTAAAACGTGGTGAAATTTATATTAATTATATTAAAAGTAGTTTCATAATTTTACAAAATGTTCAGTTTTAAATTTGCTTTATTAAGAGTTATAGAGTTTTCTTAATAATCTTTTGTTGATCTTAGAAAAATGTTAATTCCCAAAATAAGTTCTGATATATTGATACAATTAATATATTTATTACATTAAAAGAGTACAATTTGTTAAAAATCAATGAATTCTCTGAATTTCTACTATTGAAAACTCGACAAATACAACAGAAAACAAAAGTTTGTTGAAAATTCAAATAAATGAAATAAAGAAACTTTCTCTCTAGAACCTGGTGAAATTTATATTAATTGTCTTAAAAGTTGTTTCATAATTTTACAAAATGGTCAGTTTTAAATTTGCTTTATTAAGAGTTATAGAATTTTCTTAATAATCTTTTGTTGATCTTAGAATAATGATACTTTTCAAAATAAGTTCTAAGTACAATTTGTTACAAATCAATGAAAACTCCGAATTTCTACAATTTAAAACTTGACAAATACCACAGAAAACAAAAGTTTGTTCAAAATTCAATAAATGAAATAAAGAAATTTTCTCTCTAGAACGTGGTGAAATTTATTTTAATTGACTTAAAAGTAGTTTCATAATTTTACAAAATGTTCAGTTTTAAATTTGCTTTGTTAAGAGTTATAGAGTTTTCTTAAAAATCTTTTGTTGATCTTAGAAAAATGTTACTTTCCAAAGTAAGTTCTAATATACTGATACAATTAATATATTGATTATATTAAAAAGTACAACTTGTTAAAAATCAATGAAAACTCCGAATTTCTACAATTCAAAACTTGACAAATACCACAGAAAACAAAAGTTTGTTCAAAATTCAAATTAATGAAATAAAGAAATTTTCTCTCTAGAACTTGGTGTAATTTATATTAATTGTCTTAAAAGTAGTTTCATAATTTTACAAAATGTTTAGTTTTAAATTTATTTATTAAGAGTTATAAAGTTTTCTTAATAATCTTTTGTTGATCTTAGAATAATGATACTTTCCAAAATAAGTTCTAAGTACAATTTGTTAAAAATCAATGAAAACTCCGAATTTCTACAATTAAAAACTTGACAAATACTACAGAAAACAAAAGTTTGTTCAAAATTTAAACAAATGAAATAAAGAAATGTTAACAAATTCAATTGAATTTCTACATTCTGAATGTATTTACTTAACAAATTACATAAAATAATAATAATTCCAATAATTTACTGTCAAAATACAATAATTCGAAACAATAAACAATTTTACTATTATTCGGTTTCATATAATTTACTAAAAATAGAACAATTCAATTTGTCGCCAACAGCACACGTTCCATATAATTTATCTATAGGATTCCATGTCGGTTCGTTTCGTATTTTCTCTCTGTAACACCACGCTCTTGTTCTATTCATATATATATATACATTTTTTTTGGTATTATTGTAGAATATTCGAAAATCACAATGCTGTGTTTTGTGCATGGTGCACCGGTGAAAATCATACGAAAACAAATTCATCAAATGATATATGGCCGCAGATATTTGACTATAAAACATTTTTCCGCGCGGATGAAACGCGATGTGAAAAAAAAGCAACAACAACAAAAACTAGAGGGAAAAATTGCGCGGGGGAATAATACAAAAAAAAAGAGATATGTGCAGGGTCCTAATGCTTACTGTAATTTATTAACGCAGCTGTTGATGCGACGACAATAAATTTGATTTAATAGGTGGATCATTCTTTTTTTCTTTGTTATGTAATGGAGAGAAGTGTTTTTTTTTGTTTGGGAGTTGTTTCGACGTAATGAAGTTGCTGTTTCAATGTCGTGTTATAAGTGATTCAATCTTCTCTTTTTTTTTGTTTGTCCAGTTAGCTAATATGTTGTATAATGTTCATTTTATTTATTGTGACTGATCACGGTATTTGTACATTTAAATTGAAATCTAGAAGAATCTGTTTTATTCGTGTTCGAACACAAATTTGGAATCGAGATGTTGGATTTATCATAAGTACTTTGAATGTCAAATTGTCAAGGACAAATATTTTTATATTAGTTACATTTTATCATCCTACCAACATAATACTACTAACAACAAAATACCAAAATCTCTACATAATTTCGCATATATTTATATAATATATTCATTTTGAAAGAAATTATCATATAAAATTGTCAAAATAATCGAGGTGTCGGATTTGTCATATGTACTTTGAATGTCAAATTGTCAAGGACAAATATTTCTATATTAGTTATATTCATTACATCATACTAACATGATATTACTAAAAACATACCAAAAGCTACATAATTTCGCATATATTTATATATTACATTCATTTTCAAACAAATTATCTTGAAAAAATTTGAATAAAAACTTCATAAAAAATTGACAAAATAAATATTACTATACTACATACATCTTATATCACTCCCTGCAAAATAAAATGATTAAATTCAAGTTTTTTTTTTAAATTTAAACAAAAGCTATTCATAACTTTAAATTGATTATTCTATTATTCTATAATTATTTTAAGAAACACATTTTTACTTACAAGTCAAGGTCAATTATTTTTGGATTTACTATATTTTTAATAATATTTTGTTTTGTTTTTGTTCATTAAAAAACTACAACTCTATAGACAAATAACCAATATATTATTGTAGTAACTTCTATTATTATGATATTTAAAATTATATAAAGTTGGAAAGTGGAAACAAAAAAATATAAATTGAATTTTCTACAAAATATTAAAATAAATTTGACTACTATACTTTTGTTATAAATAATATATCTTTATTTCAATATAACGTAACGTAACATATAGTTTTTAAAAGAATGCAGATGTAATTTAAGCGTTGTATGACAACTTAAAATACTATTATTTCTGATTCCATACTTGAATACCCTTAATCTTCATAAAGAACTTCACGTATGATAGTGTCCATGCGTAATCGTTTTATTATGCAATGAATATTATAAAGTAAACACCTTCATGCAATGTAAATTATAATTCTGTCCCTTTGTAAATGCTGAGAAACCCTGCTGTGATATCTGACTCAAAGAATAATACTCATGAAATATATTTATGGAAATTTAAAGAAAATGTTTTTTAATTAATGTTTTAAAACATTTTATATATTTTTTAATTGTAATTAAACATAGAATTTGTTTATTTATAATTGAAAAATAAATAATTATAAATGTTTATTCTCTGTTTATGCAGTTTCAAAGTTCTCGATTAGTACGGTTTCAAACAGATATTGGTATAAACGGTTAGCCGCATTATGCAAAGTATTGCTATAAATGGAAATAATAAGTCAGCAAAAGTATATAAATTATGATTATTTTCAATTAAAAAGAACAGCTATTTACGAAAAAGTAGTAATTTTATTGCAAGTTTTTTTACATGTACGTGGGCTCTAACAAAAGTTCGCTAAGTTGGGTGAAAAAAAGCGTATACAGTGGAACCTCGCTAAACAAGTATTTCGATTAGCGAGCAAAATGAATTGTATGAAAAATGACTCGTTTAACGAGCGAAGTTTCGCATAACGAGTGATGATGAGAAGAGAAGTCCAGGATTGCACGCCTGCTACATCATTTTTAAAACTTCTGTACATATATTATGTGTATTTTTGAATATGTTTCACTATACGAGTAAAAATCCGGAAATTTTGGAACGGATTAAATTCGTTAAGGGAGGTAACATTTATGTTTCTTTTTTGAATCTCTCTAAAAAGTTAAACTTTTGAAATTGGGTTAAATATTAAGGTATTTAAGATGAAACTAGAAATAAGTTGAAGAACTCGTAAAAAATATGTATGTATTCCTCTTAAAAGCGTTAAAATGCAAACGGCGCTTCAAAGTAGTCCAACTTTCAGGACATAAAATATGTATTATAGCATAAAGTTGTGATCAATAAACATTACAGTAACGACCAAAGTTTTATGTAAGCAGTTATGGTAGTAGTGATTCGAGAATCTCAAATCAAGTACAATACAGAAACAAATAAAAAAAATATACTTAAATACAGCATATTTATGTCACTATTTAAATCATAAAGAAACGTGAAACAGACATAAATACTTGTTGGTAGTTTAATGTAATCTTTATATTGTATACAAAAATGATTAGTTTTGAAATTGGAAACACTAAGTAAGTATAAACCTACATTCAAGTAATACTTGTCACTTCTGTTTATGTTATTTTTTTAATGTTGTAAAGAAAAATTGTATTGCAGAATACTATGAAATAAGTTTATAAAATAATTTTGTTACTAAATATATAAAGGAAAATTGATACGTTTTTGTAATATAAATCAATATAATTCACCTGTTATATGATTTAAGCTTAAAATTGCCTGAATTTACCAAAAAAAAATATTTTCATTGAAAATATTGCTGAAATTTAATAAAAAATTATAGACAACATAATTTGAATGTGTTTTAAAAGAAATCCAAAGAAATTTTTTATTTTCTTATATTAACTAAGATCAAGTAACATAGAGTTAACGCTACAACGCAATTTTCTTGAAGTCTGAAGAAGTATAAATTTACTAATTTATTACAGTAAAACCCCGCTTAACGGTGGATTCAAATTCTACCCAGTTATACTGAAACAGCGTTAAGCGGTTAATGTGACTTCGATTAACGCAGTTTCGTTTAGCGTTTGTCGTCTAAACACGCATCATGTTATATCAACACTATGAGATATAAATATATACCTGAAAAATATCTGTATCTAATTTTGTAAACAGTGTGGTGGCAGCATTATATTTACAAATTATTACACATATATTTGTAATAATGTAAACTTTGATATTTAAGATTTAATGTTGGAAACAGTGCGGGGGCAAAATAATGCTTTATAAAGGGTGTCCCAAAATTAACAAAGATTTGAATTTGCCGCCTTTTGTGCAGTAAAGTGTCAAATTGTTTTTTTTTCGGGTTTCAAACACTTTACTGCACAAATTCAATCTTGCGTTAATTTTGGGACACCCTTTATAAATTTAGTGTAATATATAAAAACCTCATTACTATTGAAAGTTTGTATGTACAATATCATGATTAGTTCATATAGTTTGTAAACTCTTTATTCCAGGAACTATATTTACAGAAAATCAATTAGGTAACTTTTAAAAAAAGTATTGAAATAAATGAAATTGGAACTTTTTATTTATCAATTTGTTATTTTTTGTGTCTTTTCGAAACAAATTCCAATCTGAGAGTTTGTTAACACGTCCTCCGGTTATTGTGATCAGCGCTCACTGGGATCATACAATACGCCGTATTTTCTCTCCCGTTTTTTTTTATTATATATATTTTTTTATTCATTTAAAGGCAATCTACGTATTGATTTTGATTGTGCGATTACGTGAACATTTTTAGTTACTCTAAGAGCGCCAATTGATTCGAGTGTGTATTCAAGTCGCGTTTTATTCCTGCCATCCCTTAAAATCCACGCCGCGCGCGAACATTTTTTTTTATATCAGGACCTCTCCACCCCCAATCCACCTCCTTTCAACCTCCCCAATCGCGAACAAATCCTATTGTTAGGGAGTCTAGATTCCTATATTGTTATCGTGTCACTCATTCGGAGTCTCTTTTTCAATGGGTCTTCGCGAAATTTATGAGGACCATGCAACACTGGATTTTCAGCTAATAAAAAAAATCGTACACTATATATATATATTTATATTAGAGACTAGATTTGAATATATATGGCATAGATGAAATATTATACGACTTCTTTACTACGGTCGTAAAGATGGATATATATATTTTACATATACATCACCTAGGTTTTCTCTTTTTTTTTACTCTTTGCGCCTTTTCATTCTGCTCTATCTGACGCGATGCTTAATGCCAACGCGAAGATAAAATGTGATTGTCCTTTTGATACCTGGACTAGTGTCTTGTTTTTTTTTCCTCTCTCTCTCTCTCGTTGCTGCTGCTGCTTTCCTCGGTGCATTCACAATTTATTAGAGTTTCGGGACATTCCATAAACTAGCGTTTATTACGCAATAAATATTCAATATTGAATGCAATATATATGTAGGTACTAAAGCTGCACTCCTATAAATATAGTCAAGCTTCGTTGTAATGGTGCGACCTCACATGAGGAGATTTCTTGAATATTGATGCACATATTATGGACAGATGTACCAAATACACGTCAAACATTTATTTTTAGTTGGTAATTAGTTGTGTAATCAGGTGACATCATGAATTTAAGAATTTTTACTTAATATGACAACCACTGCAATTGTTATCTATCGACATTTATACCAACTATACTCTACATTAAGTCGTCAATTATGCAACAAAAGAAATCTTTGTCCAAATACATCTACTGCTGCATGTATTATTGACAGGTTTACCAACAATTTACCACATGATCTTGTCAATTACATGTAGTTGTTAGTTAATTAGATGACAGTGCAAGTAAGAAAGGAAAGTTTTATTGATTGTGTCCCAACTATACTCCATGATTTCTTCAAGTATACAGTGGAACCTCGCTTAACAAGCACCTCGTATAATGAGCACTTCGCTAAAGGAGCAAAATGAATTGTAAGATGATTTCGCGCCTTCTACATCATTTTTAAAACTTGTGTACACATATTATGTGTATACGAGTAAAAATCCGGAAATTTTGGAACGGATTAATCTCGCTAAGCGAGGTTCCTCTATATATAGTTAGTAGTTATGTAATCAGTTCATAGTTAATGTCATAAAAGAGACGTTTTTCTGAAAAGGCCAACTACTGCAAGTGATATTAACAGGTTTACGAACTATTCACCACAAGATCCTACCAATGATATGTAGTTGGTAGATAGTTATGTAATCAGATGATTGTTAATGTAACAATAGGAAAGTTTAACATATTATGACAACCACTGCAAGTATCATTGACAGATGACCAACTATACCATGATTTCTTCAAGTATATATAGTTAGTAGTTATGAGTAGTTAGTTTTTCTGAATAAGCCAACTACAGCACGTTATATTGACAAGTGTACGTACTATTCGCCACAACATCTTGTCAATCGTATGTAGTTAGTAGATAATTATGTAATCAGATGATAGTTAATATAACAAAAGGAAATTTTTACTGATTATCACGACCATTGAACGTATCATTGATAGATGTACCAACTATAATCCACGTGATTTCTTCAAATATAGATAGTTGTAGTTATGTAATCAGATCATAGTTAATGTGATAAAAGAAACGTTTTTCTGAAAATTCCAACTACTGCAAGTGATATTATATGTAGTTGACAGATAGTTATCAGATGATGTTCATGTAACAAAAGGAAATTTTTACTAATTTTGACGACTAATGCAAGTGACATTGGCTGGTGTACCAACTACTCTTCACATAATTTCTTAAGGTATATATAGTTAGTAGTTATGTGATCAGATCGTAGTTAATGTAACAAAAGAGATGTTTATATGAATATGCCAAATTTTAAAAATATAGTGTACGAACTATTTACCAATTATAAATAGTAGTTATATAATCAGATGTTAGTTAATGTAACAAAAGAGACGTTTATCTGAATATGCCAATTGCTGATGTGGTATTGACAGGTGTACCAACTATAGACCACATGTGCTTTTCAATTTTAGATAGTTGGTAGTTGTATAATCATAAAGTAACAAAAATAGAAATGAATTTACGTACTTTTTAGTTGATACTTAATATAGATTAATATAAATGGAAACACTCCATTTTATATGCAATTCCTTAATTAACTCAAAATTTAATTAATGTTTCGTCACAAAAATATGAATTAAAGTTTCTCCTTTTTATATTCTATGAACTGCTCTAAATTATTAACTACGTAGGTCAATTCAATGATTGATGTTATTATATACATTTTTTATTTTGCTGCTTGAATGAATGAATGACAAGTATTTATTATTTGAATTTAAATTGAAGTGAAACAGTTCATTACTGAAATTGCACAATTAACAATTTAACTGGATCAAGATTTATTTACTTTTGTGTTTGCTGCATAGAGAGGACTGAGAAAGAGGGAGGTTGGAAAGAGGCGTCTGTAATAAGTTAATGCTTTTAAAAGGAGATCACCAAATAAATACGCGATTTCGGTTAAATACTGCGAGGGTCGGTGCAGAAAATACAGAACGTTGTTTGGGAAATCGGGCGAATGCGGGGAGGAAAAAGGTGAACGGGATTAAGGGAGTTTGAAATATTCGTGTAAAACGAGAGGGGAATATTTAAAGCTAGGGCCGTTCCTTCTCCACTGTCCTCCGTCCTCCACCTTGATATATCGTCCGTCCATTGTTGTCCAATTTATGTCCTCTGTTTGCATTAATTATTTATCTCAAGACTCAAAACACATACGAATGTTTTTTGTTGTCCTCTACTTTACTTACATTACTTATTTCAAGGACAGTTGAGTAATACACCTGTTTATAGTATAGATCAGTGGTTTCCAACCTTTTTTATGCCCCACTGAAGCCCTTCTAAAATTATTACGTCCCATCTGTAACATATACATAATACGCCACACGGTTAAACAATAGATGTGTTCATTTTTCCCAATTAGGAAACACTGGTATAAAACGTAACATATATTACATGTGTAAAATCATTAATACAGAGAGTTTAAAAAAAAAGCGTTAAAGTTTTGTTTATCCGCCTCTATTAAGATTATGTAAGTTTTGTACGTTTTTTTCAAATTTATCTGCATAATCCTACATGTAATAGATGACAAAAATACGATTGGTCCTATTATTACAATTTTACAATTGAAAATACTGTTAAAACTTTTTTTATAATACATAAAAATTTATTTAAAACATGGTATGATTTTATTTTTGTTTCGTTTCTACAGTATTCGGTAATGCGTTAAACTAAATTACAGGAAATTTGTAAACCTACATTTATTTATATATGTATGAAACATCCTGTATTACTTGTTGAATATATTCATATTTTTTTTTATGTAAATTCAAATGTAATGAAAATTGTACAGATTTCATAGTGAAAAATATTGTATTCAAATATTAACAAAATAATTGTGTTTTCTATTAAACTTTATCAGGTTTGAATGACTTTCATATTGTATAACAGGGGAGGCCAAACTGTGGCTCGCGAGCCGCATGCGGCTCTTCAAAAGTCTTGTGGCTAGTTGAGCCACAACAAAACACAAATATTATATATATTTTATATTATGATTGAGATTTTTTAAAAATTATTATACCAAAAAGTTTAGATGCGGCTCTTGCTGAAAAAAGTCTAACCACCCCTCATATATAAGAAATTTGAGTAAAAGAATGATAATTTTCTTAAATTTTTCATAATGTTTATTGTTTTCATCCTTTTCTCAATAAAATGTCTATTTTTATAATCGTTTGTTCAACAGAATCTTTATTCTTTTTATCATTTTCTTCTATCACGATCATTTTATAAAGTTTTTCTCAACAGAATCTTATATTTTTGTAAATTTTCTTAAAAATCACTTATTTTATTTTTAAAAGAATCGATTACTTTTTCATAATTTCTATTGTTTTCATCGTTTTCTCAATAAAATGTCTTTTTTTATATACTTTTTTCAACAGAATTTTTATTAAAAATGATTATACCAAAAAGTTTAGGTGCGGCTCTTGCTGCAAAAAGTCTGGTCACCCCTGTTATGTAAGAAATTTGAGTATAAGAGTGTTTATTTTCTTAAATTTTTCATAATTTTTATTGTTTTCTTCCTGTTCTCAATAAAATGTCTATTTTTATAAACGTTTTCTCAACAGAATCTTTATTATTTTTATCATTTACTCTTATCAGGATCATTTTATAAAGTCTTTCTCAACAGAATCTTATATTTTTGTAAATTTTCTTAAAAATCACTTAAACTTTTTTCAAAAGAATCGATTACTTTTTCATAATTTCTATTGTTTTCATCATTTTCTCAATAAAATGTCTATTTTTATATACTTTTTTTCAACAGAATATTTTATTTAACTTTTTCTCAAGAAGCTCTTACAAATTTTTCAAAGAAATTGATTATTTCATTAACTTTCTCATAACTTCTATTGTTTTCATCATTTTCTGAACAAAATCTTTAATATTGTCTTTATTATCATTTCTGAAAACAAAATCTCGATCTTTCTTCAACAGAATCTCATCTACATAATAATTCCCAGTGATATTGTTAATTAATATGGACGTCCAATATCCTGGTCGGAATTCAATTAACTCTTCGAATTTGTTTTTTTCCCCGCCGACTCGGAGAGAGAAAACTTTATGGAGCCGTTCCATATTAAAAAGTTCCACCGTAATTGAGTAGTTTTACGAGATGAGAGCGCGAGATAAGATGAAGGGAACCGAAATTCCCTGAGAAAATGATACGGAAACAGTAAACGTTTTTTTTACAACTGACCGTCGATCCCGACATAGGGAAAGAAACCCTTTGTCCGGTCGTGTGTTTACATTATCTGGGCGAGTCCTTAAAGAACAATCCGAAATCCATTTCACTCAATTAGTTATTTATAGTCCCAAAGAAGAAGAGGACACTCAAGCCCAGACACCGTAAATGCCCCGAACGTTTTTCATTTCCTTCCATACATATTGCAATCCCAACAAAGGGCTCCAAAAACTACAAAGATCTCAACCTCTTTCCATCTCGTCCCAACACCCACTATTCCCTCAACTTTCTATATTATATAATGCAAGAAAATCCATCGATTTTGGTGGGAAACTCAGAGATTTTGCGGTGGCAACCCAATAAATTAAAAGATAATTCGCGACTGAATTGCTTCTCTCTCTCTCTTTCTCTTTCCAGATTTTAAAAAGGGATCGTGGGGCGTTTTAAAAATTATTTATAGCTCTCCGTTTACGAAGATTTATTAATTGGTTCGGTGACTTCGAAGGAACGAAAGGAAGCAAAAAAAAAGTATATAATAAAGCAGAGAAGAGCCCATAATTTCCAGATTAAATTTCCGTATAATCGCGGATTTTAAATGATTCTTTAATTTACGAGCTTGAAATGTTAATTCGCATTTTCTTTTCTCTCTCCTCTATATTTTAAATTACGTATGCATTGCATATTTTAGTCGGAAATGTATTCAATCTTCTCACAAGTTTTATATTGATTTATTTTTTTGTTATAGTTATTATTTTAGAAGTTTTTGTTACGTGTTTTATGGTGGAGGGAGGTAGATTCTAAATAAAAACGTATCATTTTACAGTCCATTACCTTGATTTGATCCAAATAGTAATCCATCAATCTCACGTCAAATAAATATAAATATTAAAATATATCTTAGAATTATATATTAAATCTTTACTCATAAAATATTTCTTTTTCAATATTATTCAGTTCATTCGAAAATACCAATATTTTATAGATAGTCACGTAATTATTTATTAATATACAGTGAAACCTCGCTTAACGAGTTTAATCCGTTCCAAAATTTCCGGATTTTTACTTGTATAGTGAAACATATTGAAAAATACACATAATATGTGTATACAAGTTTTAAAAATGATGTAATAGAAGCGCAATTTGGGAATTCTCTTCACGTTATGAGAAACGTCGCTCGTTAAGCAAGTCATTATTCTTACAATCCATTTTGCTCGTTAGCGAAATGCTCGTTATGTAAGGTACTTGTTAAGCGAGGTTCCACTGTATATGTAAAAATATTACCAATAAAATACATAATGAATAAGGACATTTGTTGTGACTATTCGTTTTCTAAGA
>NW_017096447.1:18383-29444 GCF_001412225.1 Nicrophorus vespilloides
TATGTATGTTCCAGTTTAGTGGGTATATTCAAATATTTTAGTAATTGTCACTTAATTAGTTTGTTGAGCTGACAAACTTTATTTATTTCAAACACAATTGGAATCAAAGATTTTGTTTCTATCTTTCTAATCAAAGAGAATTTCTTGAAATAAAAGTTGCGCGATAAACGACAAATACTTGTTCATTACTTGGCAAGTTACGCGTAGTGTTCACCATCTGTGTTTATATAGCAAATTTCAACTATGGTCTTTACATAATGAATAAGGACATTTGTTGTGACTATTTGTTTTCTAAGTGGCTGAGAAACTTTATTTATTTAAAACACAATTGGAATGAAAGATTTTATTTCTATTTTTCTAATCATACAGAATTTCTTAAAATAAAACTTGCGCGATAAACGACAGATACTAGTAGATTACTTGGCAAGTTTCGTGTAGTGTTCACCATATGTGTTTATATAGCAAATTTCAACTATGGTCTTTACATAATGAATAAGGACATTTGTTGTGACTATTCGTTTTCTAAGAAGCTGACAAACTTTATTTATTTCAAACACAATTGGAATCAAAGATTTTATTTCTATCTTTCTAATCATAGAGAATTTCTTAAAATAAAAGTTGCGCGATAAACGACAAATACTTGTTCATTACTTGGCAAGTTACGCGTAGTGTTCATGATATGTGTTTATATAGCACATTTCTACTATGGTCTTTAGACAATCAAGAAGAACATTTGTTGTGACTACTTGAACAAGTACTTATATAAGTTTATTAGTAAATATCAAGTACTTGTTTTAAATATTAAACATTATTTAAGCATGCAGATATAAATAAAATAAATAATTTTAAAACAGAAAAAAAAAGAAAAAATTGATAATATAAATTTTAAACAAAAAAATATGCAGTAATAAAAACTGTCAAAAATCATTACGTAACAAAAACGCGCAGTAAAAACAACCACGTCAAATGCACAGAACGTAGTACTTCCCTCAAGTTATGTTATTTTTTTATTAATTAACAAATTTCCTATTGATTATAATATGAATTGTGTTAATAAATTAATTATAAATAATTATTAAATGAATTTAGGAAATAAATGTATTTTATGATTATTTTACTATAATTTTCTTATTAAAATTAATTATTGGAACATATTTTCTTGAATTATCATTATTGTGTTTTGTTTAGATGTGTTTCAGTATTGATAACAAATATTGAATGTAAAATAATACAAGTAGAAAATCATAATGACATGTTTGTTTGTAAAATGGATATCTCGATACAAACTGAAAGTATGTTTTCAAACCAGATCCTGAAAACATAAGTAGACCACAAATGTAAATTAATAAATTAAAAAGAAACGGAGACACAGATAATGTAAATTGCTCAAACATGAAAATGAATGCGTAGTCATGGCTATACTATAAATATACAGACGTACATTTTTTTTTTAATTTGCAAATTACCAATTAAAATTGTCCTCGAGATGTTCCATTTCTATTCGGAGCCGAAGTTGCTCGTATACACACACACAATTATGGTTAGTTTTATCTTCGGGTTAATTAAATTTACCGATGGTTCGTTCCGCGAGAAAGAGGGGGTGGTGGGTTGTACAGAAAACGGGCGTGCGTTTGAAGCAATTAAAATACACACAAAATATCTTTCGCCCTAATGAAGAAATTCAATTAATTTGAATTTCTCGAATTGCACACAGAACTCTATTCATCGTTATGCCTTCACGTAGCAATTCAGAGAATACAATTGTTTTAAGAGATTTGGGAGAGTTACAGAATTTTGATCGGAGCCTAAGTTGGACCGCTGTCACAACTTGATTTGTATATGGAATTTTTATCATTCCAAATTGTAATTGGATATTTTTTTTAGTTACGCTTTCATGTAGCAATTCCGAGAATAAAATTTGTCTTAATGGGAGAGTTGCTGAATTTGAAGTAGCGCCTAGGTTGGACCGCTGCTGTATTTGATTTGTTTAGGTAATATACATGATAATACCAAGAATTAAAAGGCGATTTGGCTTATCGGTGCATAGGTTGGACTACTAACATATATTTGCATAATAAATTTGGATTATATGATAATAAACATAAGTTTTCTAGATGCAATACTGATGCAATTACTTTTATAATGGAGTTTTTGTGTAGTTATTATTTCCAAGTAGTTAAAAATGAATTATTTTACAGTCAAACTAATTTTCAGACTGTACTAAAATAAGTTTAATTATTTAGCCAAGTTGCCTAAATTGGACCTGTTAAATTGGACAAAAGACAATTGTATTAAAGATAGTAAAATCATTAAATTCTGAACAAATAATGTAGTTTAAAATATTTTCAATTATATGCCAAAGTTGCCTGAGTTAGACCTGTCAAATTTGACGAAAATCACAGAAGACAGTTGAAATAATAAGTACTGATTTTGTAGTATTGATTTTGTTTTAATTACACTGATCCATCCGCTGGGCCATCCTAGGAAACTAGTTGCTTTGATTGAACTTATTAGAGCCAATTATATAATTTTGAAATTATAACTAGTGACAGTGATTCCCTTATTTGATCTAAATTGGAAAACTATTGCCTTTATAGGCAATGATCTTATATAATATAATATCTATAAAGTACAGTCTATATCCGATTTGCTTTGCTGAGTTTGCTGGGATGCGAAATCCTGGAAGTAGTTAAGTTAAGCAGATGTTGCATCTCTCGGGTTCGGCGGCATCGTCGAACTTATTGATTCCTCCCCTTTTACAAAGCAATAAAGGCACATTTATGCGCTCCCCCCATATAAACCCTTCCCTATATTTTTTGTTATAATTATTCGATAAATCCCTTTCTTGGGACTTCCCGTTTCGATCTCATTGTCGTCTTTCAGTCTATAACATAATAATTCGCGAAAAGAACTTAACAGTTCGTTATTGAATTTAACAGATACCTCAGATTTCCTCATTCCTTATTCTCAGATAAAAGCGTCTTGATATATATGTTCTGATTTATTTTATTTATTCTTGCTTTTTTTTTATATTCGTTTCGTTTCGTGCAGTATCGGGAATAGGAAAATGGGATTGCTTTGGTGCGGTGAACACTCGCACTCGGAAACTATAACCAGACCATGCGAGCAATATATTTAGATTTACAGGGGGGAGAATGGAAAAAGCGTTTTCCAATAACCGTGCCATCTTTCTGCCTTCGAAACTGCCTTCTCCTCTCTTTCTTCGGAACCGCGTGGTTCCGCTCTTTTGTTTATTTTATAGGCAACCAACAGGAAAACAGTCGACTTTACGAGTATTGCGTTGCGATTCAGTAAAGGGTAGAAAGGAGGATAAATGCAAAAGGAAAGACACATACATATATAGACAATCAGGGTAACAAAAAATAAAAGCAGAACATAGTTGCTACTTGATTAAAGTAATTGAAGCCTCCCCTTTTTTTCCCGCTAAAAGGATGAACGTTGTATTCTTTTTTTTTTCTTTCTGCATTAATCTATTAAAGTACTTTAAGGATAAGCTTTTCTGCCCATCCTATTTGCCATACAAACACTTGATATACCTCTACACAATACATAATATTATTTGCTTTACTTTAAAACCTATTTTTCCGTTAATTTAATTGTAAATAATTGCTTTTCTAAACCCAAGATCAAATGAAGATAAACTTTATTTTGTAGACTTCACAAAAAAAAAATTAATCAATTTTATATGGTTTTACAACAAAAATACTTTGTTTTTAAATTTACATGATAATTTATTTTAAATTAATGAAAAATAATCTTTTTTATGAGTCATTTTATAATTTACTTTCTAATAAATATTATTAAGATATGTGTATTTTAGTATATTTTTTTAAGATGTTTAATTGTAATTTAATATTGCATATAGAATGTAAAGTATAGTTAAAATTACATGAGGTACGATGTTGTCCGTTGAATTCGCAAAGGGATTTGAAATTGTGAAATGGATGAACTGTAGAGTTTTGGCAAAGTAGTAACAAGCACTTTTGCTGACATCAATGTAGGATAAGATGTCTGGCCAATATATTATACATAGCATCCACTTCCACCCAAATGGACTTACTTCAAGCATTCTAAAGCAATGCTAACTTATGAACAGGAAACTTTGCTCACAGTAAGCTTTTGTTATACTTCGAGACAAATATGTGTAGAAGCATTGTTATTACAATTGTGTTTACAACGTATAAATATTAATGTTAACAGTATAATATTTTTTTTTAGTAAACTTGCATATTTTCAACCTTCAAATATTCATAATCATCAACAAATTTTCTGAATTTTCTTTCAGTGATAAATTTTAATTAAAAACACATATAGAAAGGAGAAAATATTCCAAAGTAACTAAAGACTACGTTTTTATTTCCTAGTAAATATACGTAGAAAACTACAGCCAAAATGAATTACTTTCATCTTTTCATAATTTATTGAAATCAATGAAAATTATAATTTTCTGATTGTTTCATAAGTTTTTTTTTCAGTTTTAAAGACTTTTTATTTGTGTAGATATATCATACAGATAATGTTAATTAAAGAGGTGGCGTACACGTGAGCTTTTCCTGATATAGTCAGATTGTTTCATAATCGAAATCTTTAGATATTTCTTAATATCTTGAAACTACTTCACATAAAAAAAAAACTATAAACCTTATGTAATTATTAATGCTGACACATTTTTATATATGTAATATTACTCAAAACCAAAACTTACATTTTTTTTACTACATAAACTATCTTTTCGTCCATTATAAACATCGTTCAATAACTTCAAATTCCTTGAATAATTTTGATATAAACGCAAATTACATCACCTAAAAACAAATATTGACATTATGCAACAAGTTACACTTAATTATAAATTGAAAATATCATTTCATCAAAAATCAATACTTACACATCAGAATCCAATCAGAAATTACTCTCATAATTATTGATTATAATCATTTCGATGGAATCTATAATCTTATAATTCTTAAATGCTTCTTAATTACTTTCTTAAAGCAAAGCAAATGACGAAGATTATTTCCAATTATTTAAAAGTCCATTATTAATTTATCAATTTATTCTTAAATTTAACCTTAAATGTAAAAGTATTAATAACTGTCAATACTTGAAGGATTTGCTGCCAACATAAATTGAATAAATTTACCCTAAATATTCTCTGTCTTTGTTTCGAAAAATTATTCTTAAAACCTTTATTATCTATTACAAATAAATTAGTATAAAAAGTAAAATTTGTTAAATAAATGTAAGATTTAGAAATGATTGGAAAATAGTATAAATTGAAAATATATCAAGTAATTTTGTAAATAATAAAAAACAAAGAAGCAGACAGTAGAAAAATAAAACATATGTCAGTTTGAAGTTTGTCGAATTTAAAAAAACTTCTTCCAATAATTCGCGTATTTCTTTTTCTACTTTATTTTTTTCATTATGTGCAATCGCGTAAGTTCTTGTGTGCGGAGTGGAATGTCAAGTTCGATCTTCCGAAATGAAGGTAATGAATTGGAAAAGTTGAACGAAGAAGAAGAAAAAAATAAAATAAAAACAAAAATAAAAATATGTCTGGGAAGTGCAATGATTTCCATTCAATTTGGTGCCTGCTGATTCAAATGTGCTTCACAAAAGAAAACGGAAAAAATATCTATAAAGCGTTTTTCATCCCCCACACCCTTCGATCCGTTCAGACGAGGGGGTTACGCGAAACATTGAAAATTGTTCCAATAAAACAAACGTTTATTTGAATGGAAATAAAGTTTTTCCTTTGTTTCCTTTCCTCCTCCAAAGCACATTAGAATCCGACGTACACCGTCGTTCGAAAAATGCCGACGCGCTTTGAAAGTTTCCCTCAGCATTAATGTGTGTTCCTCTCTTTTATTTTTTTTTGTTTTATCATTGCTTCTTGCTTAGTTTCTTGTTGTTCATTTTTCTTGTTATTTCAGACGCAGCGGATCTACAACGACAATGGGCCTAGGAATGGTCGGATGAGTTTCCTTTCCTCAGTGAGCAGCATTTCATTTTAGGTAAGTAGAGCAACATTTTCATATACCAAAAAAATATCCATCAACAACAATAAAAGCAAAAAAAAGCAATAGCAACAAACAATTCGGTATTATTTTCGTTTCAATCCTCATTTTTTTTCGCAATTTAATATTATGAATGTTACATACACTCTCAACAAAAGGCTGCAAAAAAATGAAAGTCGGTATGCATAATTTTCAATGGAAATTCCGTATTGATATGACGGACAAACATAACTCTGCTGTTATTGTTCTTTTTTTTCTTCTTTACTGTTGTTCTCTTCGCTGCGTTTTTCGAAATTGCCGAAGCATTTCGGGGTGGAAGGTTAATTTTCCGCGTTAACGTATAACTGATAGCCCTGGGGTCCGATTTGCATATGGATTTTCATAAATTTTCATTATGCGGTTTGGTTATTACTTGCGGGCGCAATTAAATCATTTCGATTCAGCAATGTCTGAATTTCAATTTTTTTTCTTTAGTTTTTTTTGAAAAGAGGATCGAAAAATACGATGTTTCTCTCCCTTGTTTCGTAGATTTAACAACAGGCACACGGAAAAATAAACGCTGGTAAAAAAAAATTGGTAATTGGATTTTCAATTTACCACTCGGCTTGCGCCCACGCCCCGAAATTGTTTTCCAAATGGAAAATTTGACTTAAGGGAGGAATCGAAATTACGTCCTCCCATTCGAATTACCACCGTTCGGTGTGAATATTTTTGCGGAATAACAAGGGGATTATTGATTGCGCGAGGTAACTCTCATTTTTTTTCTCGCGAAACATCGCATATTTTATTTTCACTTGTTACGGACCGTTTGTTCGTTTTTTTCTGAATCAATTTTCATGAAATTGAACTAAATATGGAAACTTTCCAAATATCTCTTGGTTTATGTTATACATATTTGTAAAAAAAAATCATCACTATTACAACTTATAAAAAATCTATTTATTCTTTAATATTCTTCAATAGAAACTATTAAATATTCAGAAAGTTAAAGTTAAATTCTATAATATTTTCAAAGGTTTCGTATATCATCAATGAAAATCTTTTATTTTTTTTCTTCAAATTTTCATAATTTTTAAGTGTCTTAATATAATGTTCTTATAATATTTGTTGTCTTCGTAAAATCATCACTTATGGTCTTATATTATTTAAGAAATTCTTTCTAAATCACAACTTTTGTGTTACATATTTACAATCGAGTTAGTAGAATTCATCACTTATTGTCCCATATTATTTAATACAATCTATTGTTTCTTTAACATCAATAGAATCTATTGATTATTATGTAAATTTTCTTAATTACACAATCCATATAATAATCAATTAATTGTTACTAAATTCATTTTAAATTAGATTTAAAACTATCAGAATTTTGAGTCTTAATTCTATAATCGTTTCATAGGTTCCGTATATCATCAATGAAAATCTTCTGTGTTTATCAAATTTTTCATAATTTCTATGTTTCATTATATGATTTTCTTACAATATTTGTTGTCATCATAAATATTTTATTATTTATATTATATTATATATTTATAAAATCGTCGAGTTTTCTTAAGACAATTTAAAGTTACTCTTTTGTAACATGAATGTGACTTTTACCAGTTAATCAGAATTTGACTATTACGAATATTTTGTCCAATTTTTACATATTTTTTATATAACATCTAAAGTTATTTTCATAACTATATACATCTTTATATATTTTTTTTATATACTATATTTATAATATATTTAAATTTCAATTTTTTTTATTAATGAAATATTTATTTTTTTTTTAGGATTTATTTCATAAAGTTTCTTAAACACAATTTAAATGTATTCCTTTGTAGATTGAATGTGAATTTTGCAAGTTAATCAGAATTTAACAAATAACTATACGAATATATAGTTGATGTTATGTTCCTTGTAATTACATTTGCGACTGATTATAAATGGAATTTATTACTCTGCAATTACAGATCAACATTTACATTATTCACTCAGCTTCTAATTAAAAGGAACATATAGATACTGAGGTTCAACGTTTAATTTATATAACCATATATAATTTACTTAAAATTAATACAAAATACAAGTAATTATAGTTTCACTTTTTCTTATAAAAAAATCTCAATCAATTCCCAATTTTCTTTCGAATTTAATTTTATATAATTTTTACTTTATTATTAAATAATAGGCATTTGTAGATTCCAAGGTTTAAAATACTAATTCCGCTTAAAAAAACTATACATTTTCTATTTGTTACGAGATTTCTTTCTTTTCTGTCTCAACCAACTTTTGTATGAATATGTGGGCTGTTATAGTAATTCTGATGAATTTAATTATATTTTATACGAATTCATAAAAAATGTCTAAATTGTATAGGTAACATTTTAATTATGAAAAGTTATGAATATATTATTAACAGTTGTATCCATTTTTTATATCTGAAATTGTCAAAGATAGAAGAACTTATCCTTTTTTTTTAAATGTGTTCGTTTTCATGCAAAATTTATAAATCTAACAATACCTCGCATAGTGTGGCTTCGATCAGTACGTATTCAATATATTCCGGTTTGAAAATTTCAAAAGAAACTACAGTTTATTTGAGAAAAATTAATTCTAAAAACTTAGAACAGAAATGTAGTCTTTAAAAATTTTCCTCTAAACTATCTCTCTTTTTGTAGTGTTTCTTTTTATGCAGCTTTAAAGTCTGTTTTTTAACAGTCCAAGATATTGGCGAAACTAATATCTAATATCTAATAAGAGATTTTAAATTATTAAGTAGTCTTAAGTTTTTTAAAGTGAAAATAATAAATAAATTAAAGTATTTTAACAATTTTGCAACTTTTTAAGTAAAATGAAACGAAAACTCGCCTTGGTATTAATTAATTTTAAGAAGTGTTTCATCGCTACAGCTTCTCTCTTCCCGTACTTTAAATTGCAGCTGCAGCAAACAGAAGCGTTTTTTAAGTGTCAATAGCAATTAGCACATCTCTTCAACGGGAAAGGGACACAAACTTAGTAGTCAGAGAGCGTGTCCTTCTCTGTGTAAGATTCTCATTCGTTTGTCTTGTTTTATTCATCCGAACACTAATTTAAAGTCTCCGAACTCTGTCGCTAATAACAAATACCTGTTTCCAAATAAAGAGCCATCGACTTGACGTTCTGTCCGTTTGAAATCCGAAACCCTTAGAACAATTCACATTCCTACACGTTTGTTTCAACAATCCTAGTACATTGTCTGGTATACTACACCAAATTGATACTTTTACAATTATCTAATGAAAATAAACTTTAATACAAAATTGTCTCAAAATGATTACGCCTGAAAAATCTTATTTTAAGAAAATTATGGAAAGCAAATTATTCACTTTTTTTGTCTTATATTTACTAAAATATAACACGTTTAATAATTTTAATTTTAATTTTACAATTTATATTTTGTACTTTGTATATTCTAAACAAAAAAATATAATTATAATAACGAATTTACATTTACTTTTCCGGTTTATTATAGATTAAACTAAAATTCCTTTAGATTAGTTTTCTAATGTTTTCATTTAAAAAAAATCGTTAACTATAACTTTAAATAATCTATATATTCAGCTTAATTTGAAGCTTGTTCTTTCATCATTCTGAAGTTGAAAAAAAAATGTTTTTTTTTTATTCTGTTTGAATTTCTTAAAACCTTAATTATTGTTTGTTATTTTTAACTTGTTTATGTTTCTTGGATGTATTCAATTTCAATTGAATTCATAATACAGTATTTTACATTCATTTATTTTAATGAGGTCAAAACGCCCACCACCATAAATTGCTCTCTTTTAGAATCGACCATATGTTTTCAATAGAGTCCATTGACTTGTAATTAGCACATTTGCTTTTTTTTATTAACAGCAATTAATTAATTTTTAATTTTATAGCTCAAATTAAAATAATTGCGATAATAAATATGTCGTTAGATCATACAATTATCGTGAGAAGATTTCAGTTGATTTTTGAACAATCTACGCAACTTTTTACGTAGAAAAATCGACTTAGAATATGACTAATAATCTTTTATAAATATTTTTTTATATTTTAGTCATATAACTAAGCTAATTAAATTTTCAGTTTAAAAAATAATTGTTTTAGCTCTGAATTTTATATAATTATCAATAAGACAGGAAATTATGAATATTTTTCACTCATATTTTATATAAAAAAATCGACTTAAATATGTCTTCAAATATTCAGTTGAAATTTTGGGGTGTCTTATGTATAGTACAGTATTAATTATGTTTGTGAGTGGGAATGGTTTTATGGACGTTTAATTTGCTGTGTTTGTTATCATCCATTCCAAAGTAATAATATATAGGGTGTTAAGAGATTAAGTACTTCTAAAGTAGTAAGCTCAATATGGCCGTTGCGAAGACCTTTTCTGAGGGATTAACAGATGGAAAAGGGCGAGGCAAGCGGTAGTCTGTATTAAATTAAAAAGCGACAATAAAAGCGACCCAGTTCATATGAAAATAAAACCGCACGAAAAGTGTACTCTTTTCCCTTCTTCCCGTTACATTTTTTTTCGTCTTCTTCTACTTTTTCTTCTTCTTCTTCTTCGGTACCGGTTGGTAATATATAAGCGCGCGACCGTGAAAAATGTCGGTTTACGAGGGTGTGCAATTTCGTCCATATCTTACGTAAGAGGGCGCGATTACAACTTTATTACGAGTGCTTGGCCCTCAGCGCGGCGTACACAAATCTCGGGCCAAAGAATCCGGAGATTTCCGTAGGCTCCCTTAAAAACTTCCACATCCCCTATATCGTATATATATGTATATACGTGTATATTATATAAGGATGAGCGGTAAGGGTTGTATGTGTATGAGAGTATATGTATGTGTACATGCACACCGTGTGTGGCAAAGTTATAATGACGAGGGCCAAACTGCCCAGCAGGACTTCTATCTAATCTGCAGGAGTAATTTACTATATCTCAAGTATGACATGTCATATGAAAGTGGGCACCAGATGCCTCTGGCATTGAATCTGATTTATG
>NW_017096447.1:29467-69622 GCF_001412225.1 Nicrophorus vespilloides
ATGCTTCTGTCCAATTAGTTGGGAGTCCTAATTATGCAGGAGTTCGTGCAGAGGAGTAGAAGATGTTCGTTAAGATTGCTCCCAAATAAACGACTGGCCCCATTAGCAGAGGCACATAATTCCTTTCATCCATTTGCATAATCGTCAATTCACTGAAATCTCTGAAATTGTGATATATTTGTATCACATTTAAACTAAATATTACCTTTACACAAAACAATGTAAATACATACTGATTTTAGTAAGTAAATGAAAAGTTTACTAATAGTTCATACTGTATAATAGTATAGTTTTTATTGAAATTCAAATTGGTAATTCAGTATGTTCAGAGTTCTTTAATTTTCATAAGTACTAGAGATAAACATTTTCTTGAATTTGCCATATATTTTTTTAATAAAATATAACATCTTTTATAAATTAGATGTTATAAATTGTACACATTTGATTCCATTAATTTTTGAATTATTTACACATACCAACTTAAAACTGCAATAACTTTTGAACCGTTGGCAAAGTTGTGTCCATATTTTGCCCAATGATAGCTTATTTTATTATTTACAAGCCTGCAGAAGCATTTGCATCTCAGTTTTTTGGAAAAAAAAGTTATCTGTGATGGAATTCATACATAATATTGTGATAGCCCAATATTTGAGCGGAAAACCAAAAGTGGCTACTGTTAGAGGATTCGAACACCTTAATGTGAATAAATGTTACGTTATAACGTAGTTAGTAGTGTTACAAAATGCCATTTTGGTGGTCGGAAAAAAACTACATCTATGATAGAAGAGGTTCGGAAACTTAAGGCTCGAATTGAATGAAATCCGCGATGCAGTAGAAGACTACTCGGCTGAACATATCAAAAATAACCATGCAATAGATACTCAAAATCGAACTTAAAGTGAAGCCTTACAAGTTCCAAAGAGGACAAGATCTCACCGATGTTCAAAAAAAAACTAGGCTCTATCGTCTTGTTTGATGAGAAAAATTTCCCAATTGAGAAATTCGTAAACTAAATTTGAATTGTTTCCATTATACAAAACATATGCAAAATAAGATTTTTGATTTCGATGGTATTTTTCTTTGCTTAGTTCTATTCTTTATAAAACTTGTTTTTAGAATGGAAAAATATTGATTGTTTATTTATTAATTTATGATCATTTTATGGTAGTTCTGTTACAATTTTTCTAGTGAATTAGACCACATTATCTTTATCTAAACAAACAGTAAATGAAATTTTATCCGATGAAATTGTATTGTATTGATGAAATAAAATATAATTTTATCTTTAGCTTTTTCTCTCGGAAAAACTTTAAAACATCATCAAACTCAAATTTGTCATGTAATGGTAGTTTCATTTTTTAAAAATTAGATTTCCTTTCCAATTAGAATTCATAGATAATTTCATGTTTTTGAAAAAAAGCTGTTTTTTTTTTAGTAGAGTTTTTTCAAATTTCTAATTAGTGCCACGTGTGTGAGAAAATATGCGAATGGAAAAAGACCGAATAGCGAATGTACACATAATCCTGTGAAATATTTAATGGCTTTGGGAACTAGGACGTACAAATTGGATAATGCCAGTTCGAAATGCAGGGGCATATTTCATGTAGGTGCGAGGGATTATTCCATCTCTTGCGTGATGCACTTTTATTTGAAACGCTGCACGATGCCGAAATATATTTTGCAGTCGCGCAATGTTGTCACCTCCCTAAAAAAAAACTTTATCAATCCGAGCCTAGGTTTGGAACTTCGTCCCGAAAATCTGCTTTTAATAAAATTTGATAACAAAAGAAAAAAAACAAAACCGTGGATCCGGCGAACTGTAATTAAATTACGCCCAACGCGCGTATTTATCGCGTCCTTTTATCATACGTTTTGCGGTGGAACGAATACATAATTCCTACTCGTAAATCCCTTCCTGCAGTAACTGAACTGAGATTAATACGAACGTTAATGCGACTGCTGTTTATTCGATTTATGCTGTAAGAAGTATGATGTGAGATGACGGATGGAGATGAGGTATAATATTGAAAGGAATAAACAGATGAGAAGGATAAGAATGAACAAATAAAGATAGATGTTGGACAGGAATGAATACATGAGGAGGTATATGAATCAAAGAAATGAAAAAATGTGAAAGTATAGGAGGAAAAGGAAATTACGGATTAATTACTATACACAAAATTATTTAAAAAAAACATGTATAAGGAAGTAAGGAATGAATTTATGAGTATGTATATAAAGAAAAGGAATGAACAAATGTGAAGGTATAGGAATTGAGCAAGGCTACGAATTGTTAGATTCATACAATATTTGAGAAAAGAAAAGAATTGATGAGGAGGTATATAAAAATATGAAAAAGAGTAATGAAATAATGTGAAGGTATTAGAAGAAAAGTAATAAACAGATGATTTGGGGCTGTGAATTGGTGGATGTATACAATATTTGAGAAAAATCATGTATATGAAGGAAAGGAATGAATTGATGAGGTGTATGACGGACAGGAATGAACTAATGTTCAAAGCTATAAATTGATGGATGTTTACAAAAATTGAGAGAATTCATAAGAAGAAAATAATTAATGACGAGGTATATGATGAAGAGTAATGAAATAATATGAAGATCTTAAAAGAAAAGGAATGAACAGATGATCAAAGCTATGAAATGTACATGAAAGATGTATCCAATATTTGAGAAAAATGATGTATAAGAAGGAAAGGAATGAATTGATGAGGAGGTGTATGATGTACAGGAATGAATAAATGATCAAGACTATGAATTGCTGGATTGAGAAAAATCATGTATAAAAAGAAAAGAATCTATGACACTGTATATTGTATGAAGAAGAGTAATATGAAGGTATTAGAAGCAATGAATGGACTGATGATTAATGGTATGAATTGGTAGATGTATAAATAAATTGGAAATTATATGTAAAAAGGAAAAAAAAAATATATGAAGGATAGGAATGAGCTAATAAATAGGAATGGAATGAACAAATGATCAATGTTATGAATTTGAGGTAAACAAAATATGGATGAGATATAAGAATTTAAAAAAAACATATGATTAACGCAACGAATCGGTAGTGTAATGAGATTGCGAAGGTTTGTCGGAGTCGGGTAATTGTTACCGCGAATAGTTAGTGGTAGTTACCGAGATGGTAATATGCGATTGCCGCTGGAACTATTCCCAAACACTTTTGTTATCAATTAAAGCAATTACGTTTGGTTGATGGCTTCGTTGAAAGTTAGGGAGGAGCTGCCTAGGCCGGCTGCCGCCCCCCCGCATGTGAAGAGTAGAATCTGGGGACGTGTAGGATGAAGGAAGTAGGTGGAGGGATGTCCTAGCCACGTGCGCTAATTTCGTTTTTGGACTTAATAAAACATGAAATGGGTATGTCGGCTGGAGACCGCATGGAAATATTATACACATCCTAATAACGCTTAATTACCCGTCGTCTCTGCAATTGATCACCATCCAAGTGCTTCATGCATTAATAACCTTCCAACAGAAAGATGAAAATACCCTTCCTAGTCTCATCTCATCTCATCTGCAATTGATATAAAATTAGTCACTGAATTACATAAGCTAACGTTACATTAATGTCAATTGTCTAATATTTAAAACACAGCTGTTTGACTGTCAGTATTATAGTTTAATCACTAGTTATACTTAATTTTATTTTATACCAACTTGAATTAATTAGTAAATTCGTTAATAAATGTGGCATTTTTCTTGCAATTTTTTCTTATTTGAAAAAAAAACCGACAGCCCGACAACCGAAATACCGTCTATTGAAATTCCGACTGTTTCGAAATCCCGACGTTCGAAATTCCGGCTGTATTAAAATCCCGATGCTTGAAATCCCAACTATGTCAAAATCCCGACTACCATTATCCCGACAATCAAAATCCCGATTATATCGAAATCCCGACTACTATAATCCCGACAATCAATATCACGACTATATCGAAATTCCGATTCCGGGATTTTGATTGTCGGGATTATGGTAGTCGGGATTTCAATATAGTCGGTATTTCGAACGTCGGGATTTCAAATAAATATTATAATTTATTGTGATGTTTAGATATTCCTTTCTTAATTTGCAATTTATATAGAAGGATATCTTTTATTTTTCTTTGTACATTTTTTTAATAATATTATATATACTGAAATTAAATAACAAATTATAGAAGTAATTAACAAATAATTTAGGAAAGCTTTCAGTAATTGAATTAAAATTACTAAAAATAATATTCATAGGTAAGTGTAATATTTACATGCATTCGTAGTGCATTTTTTTTCTGTCTGTTCATCCATTGGATGCGGAGCCCTCTCGAAACCCTTTATGGGAGAAGCGCCGGTTTCCACTGGAATTAATTGTTTTATAGCTGTTATAGCTGGTGGAGTAGTCGTGTAGGTGGTATACGTTCGAAGTGGTCTCGAATAGATACATTGTAATTTTAATCAATTTTATTTGCATTTTAATAGCGAACTGAAAATAAATAGTGCACAAATTGCTATTCGCAATTTGCCATATTCCTACAAAATAAACTTCGATTCTTTCCTTCATATTATGTATACATATATATTTTTTAGAAAGGTATTAAATATAGGTAAAATGTATATTTGTAAATTGTATATGAACAAAGTTTTAATATGTTTTATTAGCTTCTAATATTCATATGTAAATAGTTGTGTCAGTTCAGTAAAATATTGTTAATCCCTATTATGTTAATATTGGATTAATACATGGAACTTATGATAATAGATTTTTTTTGGAAATAGGTCAAAGTTCAAGGTTTATAGATAACATTCTTATATTATCCATATTGTAGTTAATCCAAATTTATTTGAACATGGAACTAGTGAAAATTTCCGGGTTTATCAATTAACCTTCTTATATCATTTATATAAAAGTCAACTTGTAGTGAATATAAGCAACGAATAAATAATCAAGGTTATAAATTGATGGATCTATACAAACATTGATATAATTAACAATGAAGGAATGATTATATGATGAGGAAAAGAAAGAAATAACAAATGTATTATAAGGAAATGAATACACATATGATCAAGCTTTTGAATTCATGGATGTATACATCAGTTATAAGCAGGAAAGGAATAAATAAATGAAGTAAGTAGGAAATAAATGAATTGATAAAGAGGCGTAAGCAGGAAAGGATTACATAAATGTTATTGTATAATAAGGACAAAAATGAAGAATTGAATTGTTGTACATATGATCAATGCTATGAAATTGTGAATGTTTACAAAAATATTTAAAATCATTAACTTAATCTTAATTCATTTTCTGGTGGTATTTTGTTCGATGAAATAAGATAGAGTAATTCTTATATCATTTAGATAAAAGTTCAATTGAGTTTAGGGGTGTCCTTTTATTTCATGAAATATGATGGAATTACTGAAAAGGTTAGGTTTTATCAGTTAACTTCAAGTTATTCCAAATTAGGTAATATTTTGTTTGATGAAATAAGATGGAATTAGTGCATAGGTCAGGGATAATATATTTTTTGATGATGCAGACATACGTAGACGTGTGAACAGTTGATGGGAATTGAGAGGGTGGATTCAGTGCTGACCCGTTGCACGGATGAGATTAATTGTCGTAATAACAGTTCGGCTGAGGATTATGTGTACCACGTAAGGGTTGTTTAAGTTACAAGACCTAAAACAATATTATCGCAAATCCAGGCCGACGGCGGCAACTCCGTACGCACCATATTTACATTTCGCCCTAATTTGTTTCCACTTTTCCTCCTCGCCGCTGCCTCCTTCGATATTACTGACACTTACGTAAGCTTATCCTCTGCAAATATTTTAAACGCCAGTGTAATCTCCGAGCCTTACGTTTTTTTTTATTATCACATCTCTCAAAATCTACTTCTCTCCTTTTTCTCTTAAGCGCTTGTATTTACTTAACTTTTATGTTTGACGGTATTCTTTCCTTCCAAGATAAATATTGTAGGAAAAAAAAGTTTATATAACGTTTTAGTTTTGATATTAGAAACTAATTTCCAATAAAAAGATAATACAATTGCATTAGATTTCTAATCATTCTTTTTTAAATATCTGTAATATTTTTGTAATTATTTTTAATTTAGAAAGTGAAAATTACTTTATTTTTGAAAAATCTACTTATTCTTATTCATTGAAAACTTTTGTAGCATTTTAAAATAATTTTCAGTTTGGAAACACAAAAAATCCAACAAAATTGTCTAACTTTTCTGATAATTCTTTTTCTTTGTATCAAAAGTGTGTATAATATTTTTTAGATTAGAAAGTGAAACTTTTCCAGAAAAATATCGTTGAAAACTTCTGTAATATTAGTGTAATAATTGTTAGAATTTCCAAAAGAAAAATCTGATTATATATTGTTTTCATTAAAAAATTGAAAACTCATTTTCAATAGAAATAAGAATTTGAATATATTTATATTTTGGTAAAATATTCTTCTGTAAAAAATCTGTAAACTTTTGTACAAAATGGAAATTTTCCAAATATTTTTTTAATATTTATTCTTTCAGAAGTTTACTAATGATATTCCTTAATTTTTTAACATTTTTTTTTTTCAAAGATTTTCATTCAAGTCTTTATTTCCTTTAAGATGTTCATTTACATCTTTTTGATATAATGATTTTTTGCTGTATATTTGCTTATGTTTTTATTCAAAAACCTTCAAAATCAAAGGAAAATGTCAACAAAAATTGGTATACTTGCATATAATCTGTACTATAATGATGTTGTTAAGTTTACAATGTATACATCATTAAAATTTCATGTCCTTTTCGACATCCTTCCCACTCGAAAACTGATCGTACGTATGTACGTATTGTAGCTTCATGTATGCGAGTATAAATTGAATTATATTTATTTATTGTTGTCGACAAAAATGTTATATCCACAGAAACACAGCATAGAATTTAAATTAGCAATTAATATTTGGTGTTTCAATTAAATTCCCACCTCGCTCTCGCATCCTGTGGAGAAACACGCGGCCCTTTTGTAAACCCTAAATAAATTACCGATTTACCAAAATAATCATACTAATTACATATTCGCCAATTATTCAACTCTCACCACTAATTAAAAAAAAAAAATAATTATTAACTATTGATAATTACATAGAAGTTAGTTCTTAATATATGTTTATATAAAAAAATGTAAATATAAGAATATTTTCTAATTAATTTTCAATTTAAAAAAATATATATTTATTCATAATTTGAGAATAAGAAAGAAATACAAGAAATTTCATTAAGAAATTAGAAGAAAGTTGAAATATTTAGTTTAAAATTAGATTTTAGTCTTAAATATTTGCATATTTTATATTTACTACAGAGAATTCATAAAATGTGTTAAATTTGAAACAAGAAATACTGTTTTTTTTGTATAAATCCATTTGTGTTTGTTTTATCAGGAAATTTACTAAGAAAAATGCGTTTGAAGCGTTCTGTTTAAATCAATCTTGAATGGAGGAAAAATAAATCAGAACAAAATAAATCCTGCGGAATAAACTCGGCACTGGTATTAAGCCATAAATTAAGTGGGCATGCATTAGTGTATAAAACTTGCTGAAATATTAGTCATATTTTTACAGCGTATGAAAAATAGTTTGTTAAAATGTGAATTATAGAACTGCCTTGATGATAAACTGAAGCAAAATTATGATGACTTATTTCCATCAATATAAATGGAATATTCGAGTATACGAATATCAATTATGAATTTGGTTTAGTGTAAATTAGGTCGAGGTTGGATGTATTATAAAGAAAACACTGAAAACAAAATAATAAAATATTGAAAAAGAATAAAACGTGTAATAAATTATTAATGGAAAAACGGCTAGACTCACGCTATTTATGCATGAAGTTGTCACTTGTTTGTTTGTATAGTTTATGAGGAAACTGGTGTTGTTGCACTCAATCATCCTCATACATTTATTGATTAGAATCACTCTATTATGTGATTGTGATTTATATTTAAGGATAGGGGTTGACAACCAGAGCCGCATACGGCTCGCTCTTTCAATGACGATTCATTTAATTATGTAATATTATTGTGATAATACTTTAATAGTTAAAACTACGTGACATAATGTCTTATTACAAAAAAAGATTTAAGAGAAATTTATATAAGTCAACTTTTAAAATCTTATTATTAATAGAGAACACGAAAGTTCCTGGTTCGAATCTGAGCGGAGACAAAAATAAAAATCCGACAAGAGCGAGAGTCACGAAAGGACGAAATCCTTGGGATCATACATCTCGCTAAGTGCCTAGGGTCGATAAGCTCCAAAGGGAGGCGGGAATAGGGCCGTAAAAGAATAATAAAAAAAAAGTCAAATTGCAGTCTACACTCAAAAATAGTACAGACAGACGTAAACATGTGTTTATGTAATAATTGACATCATTCAGAATATATTTTTGTTTCTTTATTTTAAACAGATTTGTTACAAAAGTAAATACAAATATTTATATAAAAAAAAATGCCGACTTTATATGATAAACAAAGGCGTTAACATTGTAGAGAAGAATAATTGATTAATTAACTAATTATATAAATTGCAAGAATTTAAAATAAAACAGGGTGAATACAAAGTACTTTAACAAATGTATTTTCTCAATGAAATAAAGCTACTACATTCAAATGTGCCTATTCATCAAATTTTGAATGAAAGGTACAAAAAATACGCACATTTACTACGCATTCCTAACAAATCAAAACAACAACAAAAAAAACATAGTAGATAAACGGCGGAGAATGCACACGTCGTTGAGTGCAAGTGTTTTCTCGTCTGGCTTTCTTTTTTTATTGCAGACGTAGACTGGTTTTTATGTGTGAATAATAAAAATGTTAACGTATGTGTTTTTTCAAATTTACTATGCGTACCAATCCCACGTTATAAAAATATAAATATGATCATGAATGAACTTGTTCAGCAAAAAGTATAACATCTACTTTATTTCAAAATATGTATATTCAGTTACTTTCAAACCGTACTCAAGTGAATCCGCACTGATCGAAACGCCACTATGCGTGGTATCACTGTAATTAAGTTTGTAAGTATACCGGAACATATAGTGCAATTACTTTTGTTTTCTTTCTTTTTCATTGTATGTTGCTTTTCGTGTGAGAGGACACACATGTCCCACTCTCAGTATCATCATCTTCCCTCTCTTTGTGAATCTTCGCAATCCGCCCTTTTTTTCCGTAATAGGACCTAATTAATTTTCAGAGACAATGGGAATAGATGAGGGGCGTTTCGAATGTGAGCGCCGAGAATACGGGGGGTGTATATTGTTCGGGGCTATTCGAGGAGTATATTAGTTGAGGGATAATATTTGGCCAGGATGGATGGTGCATTATTATTCCTTGTTATGGTGGACGGTCTCCGACTGGGGATATTAAGCGAGCCATTAAACGATAATGGATCATCCCCCGCTTTGTACCGCAGGACGATTGTTTTATCGCGACAATTAAATCAGCCGAAACCGGAGGACGACGAAGAAGAAGTAGCAAAAAAAAATAGAAGTTTTCAGAGATGAAAAGGAAGAGGGCCCAAAGGAGACAACCGAAACAACAACACGACTACGACAACATCAGAAGAAAGAAAATGAATGGTGGAAGCACGAACGAGCACACGAAGAAAAGTGAAGTGTATGGATGGAATACTACAAGCGGGGAAAACGGGAAAAGAAAACATATATATATATACACACCCCACAAAGCGGAGTTTCCTCGGTGCAAAAATTTTTGTGTGAGCTCTCCTCTCCATACAATTTTTCCTTCTGGAAGGGAGATTGAGTGGCGCGGCTGGCTGATTCCTTTTTGTTCTAATTAGAGAGAAGTGTGTTTGGGAGCATTCCAACAATGCCCGTGCAGAACATTCTCTTCTTGTGAACCGGATGGTTTATTTGGAGGATTGGGACAATTTCTATAGTCCAAAAACACAGACACACGCAAACCTCAAAAAAAAGGAACGATGTAAACCGTTTTTATCCTCTTTGTCTCTGCTTGCTGTTCTTTGTTTGTTTTCTTTTTTTGGCTCAATTGTATACTCACCCTTCCTGCATGCAAGGGGGTAAATTGCACCGAAGATACACATCTTGATGATTTTTTAATCTATATAATTAGGCTTAAGGCAATTTGGAGGAGTCCTGTGTTTCCTCGATTTATAAGGCTTTTGTGCTTTTTTTTTCTTTCTCTATTCGTTCCAAGTTTATCCTCGAAACTCTCTTCTCCCTTTTTCTTTACTGTTTGTATCAGGGTTATTGAGCACGGAAGCTCTAAATATATCATGAAGGGATTTCCGATGAGCTCCGAACGATCCGATCCGTTGAATTTGTTTAATTGGTTACGTACATACACATACGACCTAAGCAAATATTTGACTAGCAAAAATGCTAATGGTACACAAGTTATACAAATATCATAAATATACACGTAAAAGCGTTGAAGTTTGATTTCGCCAGAAATATAGCAAATATATCCGTGTAAATCAGTGTTCAATGATTTTATATTTATTTCAACTAATACAGTTTGAATTTTACCAAATTGACCTCATTTTTGTAAAGTAATTTTGGACCTCAAAGACTATATATTTTTTGTCATACTTTTTTTTATTGAAATTCATTGGGTAGTAAGTACATGGTTTAGCATGCAAATCTTTTGATTACAAATTATGGCTCTCAGCTTTCACATTGATGGATTTATGAGTAGTAGTTGAAAAATTAATTTCACCAGTAAAAAATAGCGATCGTATTGCTAATTAAATTCATTTTGTGTGTGTCTTTTTTATATTAATAATGAATGTATTGATATTCCTCATATATTAATATTTTATTTATTAAAGATTAGCGTACTTTTGGTGTTGTAACACTTGCAAAGGTGTCTGTTCTATTGAACTCGGTTTATTTAAATTTATAATTGAATTTGTATTTGCACTACCTTCGTACATTGAAATCCTGAACCGAATTTCACAGCTTCTTGTTTAATATTTAGTGGATATTTCGATAAATTGCTCCATATACGGAACGACCTTTTGCCATTCGCGTTTCTATACTCGGATATGCCGGATCAGACCGAAACAATCGATGTACCATCATTTATTCACATTGCTGTTCCACCATACTACAGCCTATCCCAACAGAAAGGCTGGTCATGTCACTTGTCAAATCAGTAACTTCTAGATCCACTCCTTTACCAACATCTAACGAATAAAAACTAATTACTCCCTCATCGATTTTTAATTGCATCTGTGACAATTTGCGCATAGAAAGGCCATCATCCCTTCCCGTATCCAACGAATCGAAATTCACCCTCCGTTCGTTCGCTCTTTAATTCGAGCGTAATTAATGGGGTTCTTTCTCGAACAAAGAAATCACTCCAAATCATTATAAAAACATTAAACTAATTGCAGGCAGCTTTCACCCTTGTCTTCCATCATCCTTTCTCAGTCTATATGAAAATTCGCTCATTCTTGCTCTATCAAAAATGGAGTTTCAGGCAGCTAAGGATTAAAAGCTAGGAACCTCGTTGGTCCTGCGTTACTTGCATTTACATGACTGAAACATTTAAATCGAAACGATCATTATGGCGCTGAAGAAAATCGCGTGCAAGCTTCGCGCCCCAACTTCTCATGTTAGTTGTTGTTTTTTTTTGTCCTTCTCTTGCGCATTATTTTTTTCTTTAAAATTCACTTTGCTTCAAGTTAAGCTCCATATTTATAACGAAGCACGGGTGTAAAAGAAGTGTTCCTTTTATCTGCACTGTTTGTTTCCGCCTTTTCCACTTTTCGATTAGCGATTCAAAGAAAGAAGACTGTTTTGTTTTCATTGTGTCTTCTGTTTTCTTCTTAGCTGCGCTTGTTTAATATCCGAGTTTGCACACTACGGCCCAACCCTCGATGGAACAAAAATGCGGTGTGTTCGTGATAGAAGACAATAGTTGTGAGGGTTGAGCTTTTAAGCGGGAACGATTCGAAATATAGGCTCAGGGCATTCACATTTTACGAGAATTTTCTTTTAATTATTACCCAGTCTGTATACACGAAACTCTTTGATTTATTTACTACCGGTATTCTTCGTGCTTCCCGTATTTAAGGCTTCCCATCATTATATCCAGATTTTAATTAAGAAAATTCATATTTTTTGCTCTGTCTCCGGCAGACTCTGCTAAGTAGAAAATCAAGTAAATATTGGTTTTTCATTAAGCTTTAACTATGAGGCGGTAGAGTCGCTAAGATCGGTCAATCGGGAGAATGAAATTCATTAAGGTTATCCGCAAGTTCATCACATATTTAATATAAAGAAATTCAAAATATAATAGTTTCTTGTATTAATTTATTAGTTATATGTACTTTTCTAATAAATAAGGATAACAGAAATTATTATTATCAAATTTGATAACAAAATGATAAAATTAATTATATGAAAATGTCTATTTTATCTTTGCAATTTATAAGCTAAGAAAAACGTTTTTTTTAGTTATGTATGTAAGTTGAGTGGTTTCTGCAAAAAATGGATGTTCTATCGTATATAAATTAGATCGAATGGTGTTTCAACAAGAGTAGGCGTATTAATAAATCAACGATGTCCAAACCTACTCCAAGACAATGGTAGGCCCTCAGTTTCACAAGTCACTCGACGGAAATGGAAGCAGTCCGTGGACATCCCACCATTCACCAAACTTTCCTTCATAACCAAACCCACGTCATTTATAATCATCCCCCTCGGAATATTACACGTTGAATTTGTAAAACCAATTACTTAATAACCCGTGATCTTGGATGTTGAAAATAAACTAGATGGGAGATCATTAATTTATATATAGCAATAACGGGAACAAGCATATAATTAATTATTATTTATTAAAAAATCAATTTATTTTAGTTTTTTTTTTAAATATATAACTTGTAACTAATAATATAAATTTGAATTTCAGTTTTATTTAATAATAAAATTATTATTTTCTAATTTATATTAAAATTAGCAACTAGTGGATGTTAAAATATTGCAACTTTTAATAACTTTAAGAAGTTGAAACTATTTTAAAACAAGTTATTCAAGTTGATTTTTATACAGAGAAAAATAACTGAAAACATAAATAATTGCAATATTTAGGTAAAACTAACTAAATTTATAACAAAAAAATATTATAAATTTGGATAATTAAAAATTAATTTTATTTCTTAGTTTATTAGGTTATTTCTTAGCAATTAGGTTTATAATTCGTACTCTTTGAATCAATCTGCTTTTATATTTTTTTAGTTTGGTTCTTTTACTAAAGTATAATTCTTTCTTTGTTATTGAATATTCACTATATTTTCATTACAATTGAAGCCTTTTATTATAAACTATTATAAAAGTACATATGTTTATTTTTAACTTGCACGTACGTTTTCATATATGTTTACGTGCATTTTATGTGCTTCTACCTCATATATTTATTTATTAATCCGTGCTTTATGCACCGCTGACCACCGTTGAATATTTAAGCAGGCATAACCTCAGGTTCATAGCTCTTTGAATGAACCATAAATGGCTAGTGGCGCCAGATTTACATCGGCAGGAGGAGGAGGAAGGGTTCCGTTCGTCCCTCAAGAGCCGGTCCAGAAGAGCTGAAACACGCTTTGCCTTTCAAATTCCCCTAAGAACAAAAACGTGTTGCAAAAAGCTAAATAGATTGAAGTAATTCATTAAGGCTAGGTCATATAATTACGTCGTTACGGGAATTTTTCCCGTCCAAACGTTGAAGGACCTCGACTTTGATGCATCTAGTGAATCATACTAATTATTGCATGTTCTAGGAATAACTATATAATTTTATAAAATACATTTTTAGTCCTTAATTAGTATATATTTATTTATATTTTTATACACTTACATAAATCAGTACAGAAAATATAACTTTTTCAGTTATTTTCTCTATATTAACTAAATTGTACTAACTATTGTATATTTTATTGTTAGCTTGTAAATGAAATTAAACTTTGTTAGTTGGCGTTACAATTTTTAACGTTTCAGGACGCGCGGCGGATATATCCGCCCAATCTTTTATAATGGGTAAACCCATGTATTGCTTTTATGGAGTTCTTAGCGAAACATCAATAGTCTTTTTCAAACAAAGTCGTCATATTGAGATTATGAAACATTGGTTTTTTTATACACTTACATAAATCATTACAGAAAATATAACTTTTTCTCTCTTTTCAATTAATATAAAATATATAGGCTTCTTCAGTTATTTTCTCTATATTAACTAAATTTTACTAACTATTGTATATTTTATTGTTAGCTTGTAGATGAAATTAAACTTTGTTACTTAGCGTTACAATTTTTAACGTTTTCAAACGCGCGGCGGATTTATCCGCCCAACTATGTATTGCTATTGTGAAGTTCTTAGCGAGACGTCACTAGTCGTCGTATTGAGGTTATGAAACTTAGGTTTTGATTAAATTTTGACGTTAGTTCTGTAGAGGCACTACTTGAGTTATCAAAACACACGAATACATGAAGTCCGCCTGGAGAGAGTTGAATAACGAACTACAATTTTCTTATATTTTACAATTGAGTTAATTTTCTTTTACTAGTTATTATGTTTAACAGTTATGTTTGAGGCTATATATAAATAATTTAGAAATATGATATAAAATGCTATAGGATTGATGTTGATTATGCCGTAAGTTATATGCATTACTTATTTATCAAAGTATATAAAAGCGTTATGAAATACTGTTATGAAGACAAATGGTGAGACCATCAACTATATTCCTTGAATGGGCTGAAACATTAAATATTGAAATGAAGCAATTACGTCTGTCTGCACGACGGGTTGGTTCAAAAATCAAAACACCTTCGCCCTCTCTCTTGATATTTATTTGTATTCTTAAACGTTGCGTGTTTTCGAGTGTCTTTACAGCGTCTCTGCAAATTGTTAACTTGATGGCATTTAGTCACAAATTGTCTAGTATCCGAGAAACCAATAATGTCTCGTTCGTATCGTACCATATTATACGTCTCTTAAGATGGCTGAAGTGTGACATTGGCAAAATTCATCACGCGTTTGTATCACGATCGGTATCGATCCGAAAGCCCCTTTGATTACTGAAGGTAATCGAGTGACTACATGTGGATGGGAAATAATTCCGAGCGCAAAGGCATTTCCAGAAATCCGACCGGAATTGATTGTAATTTATTCTGCGAGGACTTCGTAATTCAACATTTCATAACGTACAACCAGTTTAATTTGTTTTTTAATGTTTTGACACTATACAACTCTTTCATCTCATATGTTTTTTTTACAATTTTATCAGATATTTATCAAAAATCTCTCCTCTTGTCAGTTTAAAACTGGATTCGAAAAAAGATCAAAATGATATTTTTATAATTTTCCAGGTCACAACACTCTCATCTCGTCATAGGCATTACAAAAATGGATTACAAGAAGGATCAAAATTTGATTTTTATATTTTTCCATGTCACAACTCCCTCATCTCATCATATGATCTATATAATTAGTACCAGAAATGTTCGAAATATTATTTTTATATTTTGTCACCTCACAACTATAGCATCTCCTCATTTACACCTCAAAAAAGATCAAAATTGTATTTTTATATATTGCCATGTCTCAACTTTCATAAGTTATCGTATGTACTTTATAATTGATTCCAAAAAAGATGAAAATTTGTATTTTCTATTACTTGAACAAAGAATTGAAAAATGAAAATTTGATATTTACATTTACCACGTAACAACTCCTTCATCTAACGATATCAATTTTTAAAAATGAATTAGAAAACAGTGTAGACATTTTATTTAATTAGATTTCAATATTAATTAATTGAGGTTTCAATAAAGGTGTGAATTTTATCATTGTTTGATGGCATTGTTTAAAGTCTGGAATTGGCTCCGTTTTTCGGGATGAGTGGAAATGGAAATAAGTTTGGACGGATGCTTAAATATGAACAACCAATTTGCGAAATTGTTCTCATTTAATTAAGCAACCGGAATTGGCTTTTCGCATTCACCACGCCACGGCTGAAATCAAACTGCGAGACTGAAACGTCTTAATTATATAATCGTTGCTTAGCGGCTTAATTTAGGGCCCATTAAAATCCAATTAAATTGTTTGCGACAAGTAAAAAAAAAGAGTAAATGAACAAACATCGTGTCTTGCCTTACTTTCTTCATTTGGAAAATTAATTTAAATTAGTTCTTTAAAATTAATGTCAATTTAATGAAACATTATAAAAAAAAATTAAAATTGAATTCAAATATAATTTTACTAACAATTAAAAACCCAAACATTTAGGACTATTCAATTCTATTACATAATATTATAAAAAATGCATTAAATTTGTTTTAATAAATTTGGTTTTGTTTGATTTCAAAAGTTTTCAGCAATTTGAAATATATTAACTATATAAATACATACTATTTCGGTTATTTCAAATATAAAAGTATTTTACATCAAAGATATATAGTGAACATTTTTTTTGTCATTGATAAAGTGCTGATTGTAGATGAACATCAAATATTGGTTTATTGAAATAATGTCGACGTTGGACCCTTGGCGACTATCGACTTAATCAGTCGTAATCGGCAGTTTTCTTCTGCCCTTTTCAGTCTCTCTCCTCCGTTAATGATCTCCGAAGATGTTCACTCCGCCGTTCAGGCACCATCGGCTCCGAACTTCTGACCCTTCCCCCGATTCCCGATAATTGTTACATAATTCACCGGGCATTTCATTTGATCTCCGTCGCGTCGCTCCGAAGTCAACGATCCAATCGCTAATTGAACGACTGCCATTCGAATCTGTCCTTCAATATACAATAGAATTTATACAAAAAGGACTTTCTCCTTTCTTTGTTTTGATTATCTACTAAAAAATCTGTTTTAGACTTTTTTTGCACGTAATTACCGTGTTGTTTAAAATAATATTTTTCGGACCTTAAGACGTAGCATTTTTTAAATTAGGAAAAATATTGAATTTATCTTCAGATTCTCCAATATTAAATTTGTATGATTCTTGTGATAATATAAATTGGAGGCAGAAAAACCTATGGTCAATAGCCCTTTCTATCTGTTAACTTTCTTGAATTTAGATTAATCAACTTTTTGTTGCTCACATAACATATGTTACTTTGGTATGTTTTTTTTACTGTTAGTCTGAATATGACCTATTTAAAATGTGGAATGGTACATCAATACCTCTCATAGTGTGGTTTCGATTCGATTAGTCCGGATTCACTACAGTCCGGTTTGAAACTTAAAAAAAAAACTAAATTTTAATTCACAAAATAAAAATAAATTTTTACATCCTCGATTAGTCCGATTACCCGCACTATGCGATATATTGATGTATAAAAGATATTTTAAAAAGTAGTCTTAAATGTGACAAGTTTTCAACTAAAGTAAATTATGTATAAATTGGAAATTTATTAAATCAATGTGTGCATACTGAAAACGGTATTAAAGTATGTTTGTTTAATGACATAATATTGGGAAACATTTTTATTTATTTTTCTAAAATGTGTTTAATTTATTATGCGTCTTATAGTGCAAGAATTTGATATTGTTTTTACGTACAAAAATCGACTAATGAATATTTTTTTTCAAAAAAAAATGTTTTATATACAATAATCCAAAATATACTATATATATATATATTACTTTTTCCTTCAAATTATCTTGAATTGATTAAATTTACAAATCTAGATGCATAATGGATTTTAATGAATGTTTATTGTATTGGAGCATAAGACGCACTAACATGTGGATTTTATTTGTACCATTTTTTTTTTGTTTACAGAAATTGACTTAACATTGGGAAACAGTTTTTTTCTAAAAATTATTTTGTATATTTAATATGCAAATTATTTTATTAAATATTTTATGAATGAGTTTAATTGCTGAAATAGGGAAATTGAATAATTGATTGAAATTAACTATGCAGCAATTAAAATAATTAATAAGATGATATTGATGTTAATGTAGCGGAAATGTCAATTCTGGAATTAGTAGGAAATAATTAGAAATCAATGGATTTAATGGGATTTAAGGACACTGTCTTTCATGATGAATGGATGTGTACGACCGCAACTCCATAGCTCTATATTCCGGATAGGGCAACGCCGTTTGATCTATACACTTTACAGGCCATTAATGCTTAATTCACCGTCGTGCATTAAGGCATTAGCGCTTTTGGCGCCGGCTCTTCGACAGAGAATCCATAATCTGATTCTGTTCCTCAACACAACGATGAAACGACGCTGAAAAAATAATAAATAGAGAAGAGAAAGACAATAATAATAAAAAAAATATATACATGGAAGAAACAAGGAACAAGCGCTTGCAAAATATAAAATCAATTTTACATTTCCCATTTTATATTTATATATTTTTCGCCCTGAAAACTGACATTAAGCATTGAAGCGTATTTTGCACGTATTTCCACTTCCAAAAACCATTTCCTGTTCAATCATTCCCAATATTTTATTTTATTTTTTTTGTACTGTATGCATATATGCGCGTACCGTCACTGCGAAATACTTTAAGCATCATTAGATACAATTTTCAGCAAACTGTGAAAACTGAATCAATATCTTTTATTTCAGCAATTGCATATAATAATATTAAACAGAAACATATGTTTCACATATACTTTACCTTTTTTTACATGAAACTTCAAAGCTTTCATTTACATTTCGGACTATAAGACGCATGTTTTGCATATGACTACAATAAAATTTACTTCATTATTTATATATATCTCTTTCGGCCCTATTTCTACCCCTTTTGGGTTTAACAGTCATAACAAATTGGTTGGTTTTTCGCGAATCGAACCAACGACCATTCGTAACAGATTTTTGTGAATATTACTTTACTAGCTTAATGCAATTATATAAATTATATAATCAAAAATTGTGTTTATAATTATGTAAAACCCAAAATTGAAGAATTTGCACCCCAACTTTAAGTCTATTTCTTTACTTAAAATATAAAAAGATGCGTCCTATTGTCTAAATAATACATTAAAATTGAATAATCTAAATTCCGTCTCGAAAAGGTATAAATAATTTTTGATTCACATTTTTTCCACATATTATTTTTACAAGTATCAAGTAAACAATAACTAAATACTTTTTAATCATCTTATGAATAGAAAATAGAGCAATGATAAATTGTGATGTATGTGTATGGAATTATGTAATAGGATCGATGGAATAATCTAGTTTGGGTTTCGCATTTTGCTTTTAAAGTTAATTAGTGGGTAATTAATTGCAACAAATTTAATATTGGCTATGAATGGCATTGCATCAATTAGTTACATGTTTGCTTTGAGCTTTAGATAGTAACCATAAGTCCATTGATTATAGCCAAGGCCAATTACGTTTACAGTTGATTGGTTCTGAACAATCTGAGCTCCAATTTGATAATATTACTGTGTTACAAGGAAATGTCAAGATTACACTGCTAACTAGGTGCGTCGATCCTAATCCTCGAAGATTAACTGTTGGCTTTTACTAAATTATTCAACTAATTACTAATTTACAAAAAAATTAAGAAATTTTATATAATTCTAACTGATCCAGCAAAAAATTGTGATTATCAATATTAATATAAAATTATATAATTTTTATTTATTTTCATAAATATCTTACAAGAGTATTATTACTTAACTGTGCTACATTGATTTTCTACAAATCTTTCAGTAAAAAAGTACAATTTATTTCATATGAGAATACAATTTTCACTAACAAATTGCTTTTGTTATCTCTGAATCAATACGTGTACATTTACTTCATTAAATATCAATTTTATTGCATTAATTTCATTAACAAATTGTATTTGATATTTGTTTTAGTAGTAGATTATTAATCAAAATGTATGCATTAATTTATTTCAATAACAAATTCTATTTACTTTATTTTTATTGGCTAAAACTCAAATTAGTGTAAAATTTAATTAATATTTAGGAAAATTATAGAAAATTACAAATATTTATACAAATTTATATAAATACGTCTTGAAACAAATTTTCACTATATATTTTTGTCTAAATTGAATTTAATGTCTTACATAATAAATAAATGTATTTCTTGAAATGTTTTGGATTGTTATAACATTTTTACTGTGGATTTAATTAATGTTAATGAATTATATAATATAAAAACGATTGATTAAAGCATATTGATTTGTTAGCATAGCTTTTTACAATGATAATAATAGAAGAATTTAAAGATTTTTTTTTATTCGTGTTTCCTTGGTGGAGGTAACTATAAAAAGCAAATGGATGTTTGCAACAAGAAGGGAAAACGTGTAAATCTGGAGATACGTGTGCTGTCATGTGTATTCCACAACACTGTGTAGATTCAACTAAACACACTTATCCGGCCGGTTGGGATATATTGTAAAATTATTGCAAAATCACCATAAATCCGAAGTATCTATGGTAAGTGCGCAATCAGGGCCTGCAGATAGTGCGGCAATCCAGACAAATGACTCACGATCATAGGGCCATTCATCACCTGAGGGATGAGGCTATACACCAGGAACCTCCTGATTCACGATGCTGGGACGTAACCGCAAAACCGCCGAAGAGATCAGCCCCTCAAGATAACCTACAAGTTTTTGCACTGTATTAACCACGGAATAGAAGAGCGCATACACAACCACAACTTTTTTCCCTCTCTGTCCAATAAACGACCAGCCGCAAGTTAAGGGTGGAGAAAAGGGAGAGAAAAAAGTTGTATGTTGTACACGAAACAGATTTGAATGGGCCAAAACAGTTATTTATTAGTCGCAATTTAAGTGCAGATTTATATATATATATATGTACCTTAGTTGGGGATTTACGGTGGTGGCGCGAATAAAAATTTTCCGAAATGCTCGACAAATACTCGGTTTGGGACGTTAATATATTAGCTAAAGCTCCCGTTCTCATTTTACGAGCAAATTTACCTTCCACTTTCCATTTCCGACACGACACGACAAACTCAAACTAAATAAACACACACTCCCACCGAGCAATACAATACGTACGTAAAGGAATAAGTAAGTTCTATTTACACGTCCAACACCTACCATGTTTTTTTCCTATTTATGGGCTTAAGTGCCGCAATATTTCTCAGTTCTTTTTCATACATGTAATCACAATAACTTAGACTTTTTTTTTTCATAATACTTACAGCTTATTCAATCGTTCGATTTGCACATTTCCATTCATAAAACATAGCAATTTACTTTTAAATTGATTTTCATATATTACTCAATCATTATCTTATAATCTTTTGATTTTGACCGAAAAGGGTCAATAAATATTGTAAATTAAAATTTTAATCCATTTTTTTTACATTTATATCTGAATCATATATTTTATTCAATTCTATAGGGAATTCGAAACAAATAATATTTTTTGAATTGAAATTATAACTTTTTTTTTAAATTTTGAAAACAGATATACAGTGTAACCTCGCTTAACGAGTACGTCGCATATCGAGCATTTCGCTTAACGAGCAAAATGAATTTTAAATGACACGCTTAACGAGTGACGTTTCGCATAACGAGTGACGAAGAGAAAAGAAGTCCCGGATTGCGAGTTTTCTATATCATTTTTTAAACTTGTGTATTTTTTAATATGTTTCACTATACGAGTATTTCACGGAGTGAGTATTTCACTATACAAGTAAAAATCCGGAATTTTTTTAACTCGTTAAGCGAAGTTCCACAATATAGTATATTTTATTCAATTTAACAGCTTTTAAAAATGTAGAACAAAAATGAATTTTATTAATTTATTTTTTGTTAAAATTTAAAATGTTTAATTGATAACATAATTAATAAATTAGGTAAAAATAATAATAAAAAAAAGTTTCATATGATAGATCTTTCCTCAATTGGATTTAATTATGAAACCAATAATGGAGCGTGTTTCGAGAAACATGAGTGATGAAATATCAAATAAAAGTTAAACGGTTTTGGAAAACTTTTCCGAGTGCTTTCGAGGTTCTCTGCCCCGATACGCCATTAATAATAAATATAATACTAATCCCATTTTAACCCTCAAGTAATCAATGATAAAAATATCCAGTGAAATTTACGTTTTACATGAAATATATTTAAACTAAATATTAACTTTTGCTGCTACAATCATACAAATATAACAGTAAACAAAAATATCAAAATCGAAGAAGTTGTATTAATAAGAAGAAACAAATATAAATACATAAGTTTTTCCGTTCTTAAAATACTAATTAGTTTATTCTAATCAAATATAAGTTTAAATAATCAAAGTTTACACAAATTGGAAATAAATCTGAAGGTTCTTTATGTATATTTGTACGTGAATGTAAGTTTTCAAGTTGATGGCATATCTCCTTTCAGGTGTTGTTTTTATGCATGTTAAACGAATATTAGATTAAATCCACTTTATGCAGATATAAAACACTATTCTTTATTGTTCTTAGAGTTTGGCACGGATTGTATAAGATACTTCGTCCATACCACAACAAACTTTTAAATGCCCAAGTTCGAGTGTGCGTGCTTGCAAAGTGATGAAGTACACTCCTTCCTTCGCTATATTCAGTATAACGTTTCCTTTATTTCCCATTTTCATCTTTTATTGAAATATTTCCATTTGTAATTGGATGATTCCAAATTCTTTCATGTATTTTGAAGATATGGAAATATATATATTACGTGCATTATGCAACACAATTCAATTGATGGTTTTGAATAGATCATGTGTATGCATATTGGCAGATATAATTGTATGTTCGGTCAGGGATTTACCTTCAGGTTGCAATATTTCGATGATAGTTCGGGACTTTGGTAGCCTGGAGCTTGAGCAGCGATCAAACAAAGCCGCAATATGAAACGCTCGGATGGAGATTGAGGGTAGTGCAGAAGCAGAACGATGACACCGAGGGCAAAATAAAGAAACGAGAAGTGGAGGAAGCGAAAAAAAAAGAAGAAGCGAAGAGGATATATAAAGTGTGCGTGTGTGATATAAGAAAAAAAAATAACAAGAGAGAAGTAGTCGAGGATCTCTCACGACATATTACATTTTTTTTTTGCCATCAGTATTTTGCATATCATCATTGAATTATCCTGCGATTCCTTGTTCGCTCTGTATTTCGAATTTCGCGCTTCTCTCATCTCATCTCCTCTACTCTATTTATTTATTATTTCGTCATCTCATTTCTATTACTCGCGAATTCCATTGAACTTTCGCAAATACCTTTCTCATTTATTTATCATAAATAGAAACCGTACTTCTCTTTCTCTCATTGTAAGCGAATTGCCGGAGACGAAATTAAAGCGTGGCATTTCGATATTTCCATTTGTAAGGATTCTTATACGAATTCTACAATCCTGTTAAAGAAATCATTTGAAATAAAAACCTCCAAATACCTAAAGTAATGCAATTGTTTGACATTTAAACCTTTAATCTGGTTAGAATAAAAGAACATTACGATATGGGACAAAGAATTGAACCTGAGGGATTCATTATAACACAAAGCCATCTGGATAGTTCAATTTCTCGGATGTTATTTTACCTTATATTTTATCCACACATTTCTTCAATGTTTTCGGACAATTGCGGACTTCATAATATCGAAACTTTTTTAACAGAGGTTACGTAACTAAGGTATAAAATAATGTGAAATGGATCGTTTCTTAAGTTTGTATGAACATTTTCATAGCTATGTTATAGAATATTATGAAATTGTGCATCCGCAAGTGGCAAATACAGCAAATGCCATCGCACACATCTTAAACCAAACATTAATTAAATGCGCGCAGTTCTGCTGGTATCTGTTTAATTTTCCTGGCATTCAATTAAATTAATAATAGAGCGTTTTATTATTTTGGAGCGGCGCAGGCGGCAGTCGACTAGGATTAATTAAACTATGCAAATTCCGTTAGTCTATAACATTATTTTATTAGTGTATAGTATGTGTAATGTGTACACGGGGAGTGGGGTCGTTGTTTGAATTTGAACAAAAATTCAATTATCGTTTTATATGTGCAAATAAATCTTTCCCCAGTTTCTGCATGAATTACGGAAATCGAATACCGTTCCAAACAATATACAAACAACGAAAGGGGGGTTGAAACAACAACATTCGTGAAATAACAAAAAAAAATGTACGAGAGAAACGAAAAAAAAAAACGTACAAAATAATGTGTATAGCAAATAACACTCGTTGTTTCACTGATAAACACATATGCAATATAAATTGTGTAAACATTGTAGCTATTAACGTAATAGCTTTACCGGAAATCCGTTGCCTGTGTTGTTTTTTCTCGGTTGGTCAGTATTTTTGTGAGCTGTGATTCATCAATCAAACTGATTATAAACTTGTAATATTTATGAACAAATTACAGACAAATCCAATAATTATTTAACAGTTTAAGTATACAGTGGAATCTGGCTTAACGAACACCTCGATTAAGGACTAAAATTAATTGTAAGAAAAATGATTCGCTTAACGAGCGATGTTTCGCATAATAAGTGACGATGAAAAGAGAAGTCCCACTTTTTTATATAAACAAATATTAAAAGTATAAAGACACCCCCAATTAAGTAACATGAAATTGGAAAACAGTTCCTAGTGTTAGTAATCATTCTAGTGTTGTTTGTGATCACAAAATTTCCAAATTTGTCTTCAGACATGTTATTTGTGTTTTTTTTTTTGCAAAATTTAATAACACTTGCACGTCTCCGAACAAAGAGCCAAAGAATAAAAAGAATCGTAGATATGAAAAACAAAATCTTTAAAAATCGAGACCAAGTTATACATTTTTTTGTTGTTGCAAGTTCTTGTTAATGCTATAAACATATATTTTCTGATAGTAATGAATAAATTATTACTTATAAATATATTACTTTTACTATAAAATCATAGGTAAAGAGATTTAATGTTAGTTCTTTATATTTACTTAATACACTTTATATTAAATTATTTTCTTAGTTTCATGAAATAATTTACCATGAAAAATATAAAAATCACAATCTTATATAAATTGTAAAGATAATTCTAGTTATGGTCTTACTTAACTAGTTCCAAACTTTGGATTGTTAACAAATTGATCTATACAAATTTGTATAGAGATTTTTTTTATATTTCGTCTTTATTTGAAAATTTTCTAATGAAGATTTAAATTTCGACTATAAATAATCAGTTTAAAAGTAATTTAAAATTTCGATTTTTTTAAATTTTATTATGATTTAATTTATAAAAACGTATTCATTATCTATTTGTAATTGTAATTTTATTTTGTAAATTTTCAGAAATATTTCATGATTTTATGCTTCAATGTATAAAATGTATAAAGAAAATTACAAGTGAATTTTTAATTTTATTCTTCATTTAAATAATTATTTTATAGCTCAATCTGCATTAAATAAATGCAAAATAAATAAATGAGAAATTATTGTTATGGTTTAAAACATAGGTAATGTTAAAAGCGCGTTCAAAAATAGTTTACTATGATCGAGGTGGCTTATCATTTACGAAGGACTAGCATTGAAAACAACGTATAATTAGCAGCAGTTTGATGCATGCGATGCCTGTGAGAAATATGGAAATGCATTGCTCGTGAATTAATTAGGTCAATGTAACTTATACCAGTTGTACATATTAAATATGTTCCATCTTACCACAATTTATGATTATCCGATAATTTATATTTATTTAATAATCATTTACATTTTGCAATTTTCGATATAATAATTAAAAAATAAAATGTTGGAAAATTGTATGTCTTCGTATTTACTGATTTTTGCTTTTTATTGTTGTTTTCAGTGACTTTTTTTAACAATGTACCAAATAAGTAGTTAAATATTTACATACAATTAAATTATAGCTAGACCTCGATTCACGCTGAAAAAGCTTTAAAATTACTTATTTACTGTATATTAATCACTAAGTGATTCAAAATGACCCATCCGAAATTTGTTTTTATTCGAATTCTATAGCAATTATATTGTAGTTCAGTTTTCTCTAGTACACCTTTCAATAGGAGTAAAACCGTCGCACAGTTTGCTTTTTATTTGTTGTTTTCAGTGACGTTTTTTAACAATGTACTAAATAAGTTGTTAAATATTTACAATTAAATCATAGCAAGAAAAAGCTCTAAAATTACTTATTTACAGTATATTAACCACTAAGTACTACGGATGGGTCAAAGTGACCCACCTGAAATTTGTTTTTATTCGAATAGTAATTTTATTGTAGTTTAGTTTTATCTAGTACACCTTTCAATAGGAGTAAAATAGTCGCGGTGAGCAGTACTTAATTTATTGTAGCGTATATTTTGGGTCAAAATGACGTTCTTGAAATATCATCAATATTTAGATTTCAAACTGGAATAACTTCGATTTTCCATGTACCCAAACGGGGAAAAGTTTTATTTATCCGTAGTAGAACTGGTTAAAGTAATATATTTTCTATATGTCAATGTGAATTCGCTTAACGTTGATTCATTTAGCGTTTCTGGACGCTAGTGTTGTTTCAGAATTATTGTTTAAATTCTGAAATTAATTTGATAATCATCAGATTTTCTTCAATTTCTGTTAAATAATTTAAATAAATTAAGTGATTACGTGATTCTTGTATATTATTGTCAATGTTTAGTAACGTTTTTAACTATATGTATCAAGCATTTGCATACAATTAAGTAGTTGAAACTAAATGTTATAGTTCATTGCAAATGTTAGCTTGAAGCCGTAATGAAAATACTCGAAAACTGCTGTAATTTCAAAGACAAGAGCACACAGAAAAAAGTAGTAAGAGACAAAATTAAATTACATCCAGCTGTAGAATATATTACGTTAGTTGATTAGCACGTATTTAGTTAAATTTCAACTGCGCGTTTCTCGCTTGTTGCGCAACGCAAACGTCGTAGCTTTAATCAGTTACAACTCCTTCGGTGGATTTAAGTTTTCCCGCGCGAGAAAATACATAACGAATGCGCGTTCATTAATTAAATTGGTTCGAAATGTGCATAATTCCATGTGCGAAAACAAAATGTGTGTTTGTGTTTTTTTTGCCGCATTGTTTACGGACATTTGCAATGTAATTTTCGGATTATTATCAACTTTCGAAACCGCTGGGATGTTGCCAACTGAATTATGGATACAGTACAAATAATTCCATGCAGTATACATTTGCAATGCAATTTTTATCTACTGATTTGTATTATTATAAATCCATAATTTTGATTTGTTAATATAAATTATTGTTTCTGAATAAAATAAATGGTGACTTTATACAGTAATAAAATAAAACATTTATTTTGTATGTTTAATTATCGAATTATCATTAGTGATTATCGAGTAATTAAATAAAATTTGAAGACGTGAAGCAAAATTAATCTGTAACAATAATTTTAAAAGAAATGAGATTTTTATTAAGTACTTTTGAAACTTGATTATATTATTAATAGGCTCGTTATAAAGTTCATAATATTACCTTTAATATTAATAATTGATAATTTAATTGACATTTATAAATACGGTGTAATTAAATAAAACGTTCAGGTGTAATAAAAATATTAATATTATGTAACTGAAGTTCTATGGAGAAAAATTTGATTAGGTTCGTTGCAAAGCCTATTATAATCTACATAATTTTCAGTTTTAATTATATAATTGATATTAGTGAATATAGAGTAATTAAATAAAACGTAAAAAAATAATTAAATAAAGTAATTTGAATATGTTTTTATTGCTGATTTATCATTACGTAACAGTATGTAATCATAAACATAAAAAATTAAATAGTTTGAAAATGAATGAAAATGTGTATTTCACAATTTTGAAATTTCATTACAGGTAATTGAAAAATACCTTACATTCTATAATGGACTCTATGGAAAGGTCATAGTTTTGTAATTAATGTGCACATTTGGTAAATTAATTGACATACATGGATTCTAAATAATTAAATGAAATGTTAAGACATGCAAAAAATCACCATATCTCAATTATTAATTAATATTACGTAATTGAAGTTACATCATAAGATGCGCAAAGAATAACGTTTCTGATTTATTCATAAAACATATAAAAAGCTAGTTATTATATATATATATATTTTTTAAATTAAGTGATAAAGAAAATTGATTAATTTCGATTTTTTTTCTACAAACTAAGCATATTCTTGTGTTGCATTATTTATTTATTACACGTACGTAAGATAACTTTAATTAAATTTAATTATTTTAATATTATGCATTTATGCGGCGCTTTGATGATAATATGCGAACAATTCAGTTTTATTTTCAATAACACAAGGTTTGTCACATATTACCATAACGTGGATTGAAAACAAAAACTACGCAAAATACACGATAAATCACGTCTAATTCCGTGCATTGCGTAATATTTTTCGTTGTCTCAAGACGCGATTGTTGTTCGTTGTTTTACATTCCATTACATCTAGAATATATTTTCTTTATTTATCGTCATAAATGTATTCATTACAATTCAAAGATTCCTTCGATTATATAAGAATTTCAATTAGATTTACACTGAAATCATTTGATTTGCATTGATTAAAACTTTTAGTTATTTTTATTACATAAAATAACATCACAATTTTAGATAAGTACAATTTAGTGTTAAAAAGAAACGTTTCAAAATACAATGATCTTGAATTGTGTTTATATTATAGACATTTTTTTTATTTATTAGTTTCTTGTTTTTTTCTTAATTTTTGTTTAAAAATATGTTCATATAAAAATAATAAATAATAATAATAATATTTATTGCAACAAATTACAGTAATACAACTGAAAAAAATAACATAGTAATAAAAATAAAACAAATTTATTTGCTGCAAATATATTCAAATACTTTATTTCTTAATTGAATTAGAAATGTATGGAATTAATTGTTTCTTGCATAGATATAAAAGAAATAAAATTTGATTATTTTTGAGGTGTTTGAATTTGTGTATAATCGAATTACAATAAAAAAAAGAATCGTTTTATTTATAGAAAGCAATTAAAAGATGTTGGATTATTAATTAATTGATTCCGAAGGGGATAGCGTTTGTGTCTGGGCTTTGTGTATGTGTGTGTGTATAGGTGCGCCTGTTGCGTAACCATTGATTTTCCGTTTCATAATTGATAAGTGTTACCCGAAGTAAAATATTTGCCTAAGGGGAAAAAAAGCTTAATTGATTCTTTACGCTTGGAAAGTCGACGTGGCAAAAAGAAGGCGAAAAACAAGGAACGAACGTATTGATTGCATCCAATGAGACATTTTATAATTCGAACGTTTTACGTCGTGTTTCCGGGCGAAATTAATCTTTTGTCCGGGACATTTGTTCCTCTGCAGAAGAATCATCCATGGGAAGTTTCGCACTTTTCCCAATTGACGGTTTTTTTTTTAAATTTTTTATTATGCACTCGAGCCGTTTCAACAGGCGCCGTTTTCATTTAATTAAACGCGAGAACAATTCGGAATCGAAAAGGTTACTGTTATTACTACTTCCGCCCGGAAGTAATAATATTTGCCGGGAATTGAATGGTCCTTCAATCATCGTGGGGTCGGACAGCCGAGAAGTTCAATTGATTTTGAAATAAAACAGAGTTGAAATGATTATTATCCACTTTGCTAAAACTTTACATTTCCGTAACTTTTATAAATTTATGAATTAACAAGAAAATTTATATTAAGTATTATTTTTTATTTGAAAATTTTATTTGTAATTATTTTAAGGCACTTAAGGCAATTTATTTGAAACTTCTAATTTTTAAACGAAACCCATTTGATTTTATTATGTATAAAAAACTAATAACAACAAACATTAGATTTATTCAATATTCACAAATATTTAAGTAATTTACTGCATTCATACAAAATACATACTCTGTCTACCCTAAATGTCTTATTATATGATATTAGGATTTTTTGACAATAAGCATGATTTTAAGACTGAGAAAGTAATTAAAAAAAACTGTTTTATTATAAAATTTGCTAATTGAAAGTTTGTAAAGTTTTAAATAATTACATCTTTAAAATATATAATAAATTATTAATGTAATAAAATTATATTTTTCAGTGTTAATTCAGTTTAGAAAAATATTTTTGGATTTTTATGATGTAATAGTAATGTATTTCAATCTTTTTGATCTTAATAATATTAATATTGAGAAATACCAAATTTCTTTTTAATTGAAAAATTCTCAAAAAATTTACAAAAAAATAATAAGATCTATGATAAATAAGATTTCGATACTATTTCTTGTGACAAGGAAACAAACTGTGTTATATAAAATTTGTTAAATTCTATGAATAACAAATGTTATTTCTAATTTGTATTCTAAAAGTGAATTTTAATTATCTGAATGAATTATCACATTTTATAAAATTAATTGATATTTTTTTGGATTTTTGATTATTCTAAATTGCGTAATGAAAATGAAATCGAATCTTTTTTAATGATGAAAAAACTTGGAAATGTTTCCAACCACTGATTTATACATTATTACATTATGAATTATATAATATTACAATAATATTTGATTTAATCATAGAAACTAGAGCTGATATTGAATTTCGTTCTTTGATGATATAAATAGCGAATCAAATTTTCATGTGCTTTATAGATAATCACTGAAACTTTTAATGATTATTTTGTATTGATGAATGACTAATATTTGTCATTTATCTATTTTGGGATATATTTGGGTTAGGTTATAGGATAATCACATAAAAAAAGTTATTATGTGAAAATTTATAAAGATTAATTTGTTTCAATGAATGTCTCTTGAGATAGTAGCAATAGATAATTAATTGAAAAATAATTACGTAATCAATGTATTACCACTAGAGATTGAGTTGTATTGATTAATTGCAAATATTGTATCTATTTTTTTGATTAATTTGTATGGGTAATACAAAGAGTTAATCATTTGTTAAATGATTACGTAATGCAATTAGTGCTGTAGAACTACTAATGTATTGTATCGATGAATGGTAAATGTTGTATCTATTTTCGGATTTATTTCCATCTCTAGGAATCACGAAAATTTCGAAGTACAAAAATACTAAATTATAATTAAGATTAAATATTTTTGTTTTGCTTTTGTACATTTAACTGCAATAATTAGCTGTATTACTTAATTTGCATTGAATTTGATTAATTTGTAGTGCTTCTTAGGGTCATAGGAAAACTTAATCATTTGAAAAATGAGTACGTAATGCAATTACTGCTGTAGAACTAGGATTCTGTTGTATCGATGAATAGTAAGTGTTGTATATATTTTCGGATCTAGTTGTGTCATCTCCAGGGATTACGAGAAAGAGTGAAATCAGGGATAAACAGCAATCGGGAAAAAAGGGAGGGATTATTGGATTCGGTAATCTGCATTAGGTTCCTAATGTAATAAATTCGGTGGGCAGCCTGCGTAAGTTACGGACACCTGTCAATCCTCTGGCAGTGGGACAGCTCTCCGGAGGTTTACTAAATCGATGTTCCTGGCAGCGTCGTCCTGCAGATGCTTTCCACTATCCCGAAATCGTCCCATTCCCCCCTGACGCCGCCACCTCCACATCCACCGCCTCCCGCCGGCAATAAATCAAATCGTCGTCGATTAATAAATCTCCAACAAAAATATCAATTATCTCTCGACTGCTGCCATTAACGTAATAATGCCGCGGGGGCATTAAACCATACCCTCTCTCACCCCCCATTATTCTCAACCCCTTGTATGTTATTGTTATTATATTCGTGTGATCCATTCTTTCTTTTTTTGTAGTCTCTGTGTGTGTATGTGCTTTGAAAGGAAAACCTGATATGTTAGAAGGAATCAGCGGCAACGTGACAGATAACTTTTGTATGATTGATTACGACCATCATCGATCGGAAAATGGGGACGACGACGCACACGTATTTTCGCTTTTGCTGCACTCAAAGAAAATAGCTGAGTTACTTCGTTTTTTTTTGCTCGCTCGCTCTATATATAAATTTAGTTCGACGCAGGAAAATCTTTTTGATCGTTCGAAGCCACTTCACGCTTCAAATTAATTCAATAGGTTACGAAAATATGATTGATTTTTTATGCCATTTTCCTCGCATCTCCAGATTCTTCGCTTAATCTCACTCAGTGTTTCATTTTTTTTTTGGTATATCTCTCCGAGGATGCCATTAATCTCGAAGTTATAGTTTCTTCTGCGCGTAATTATAATAAATGTATTATTGACGTTGATAAATATATACTTTGTGGGTTTGTTGGAATCATTTATGGGAGGCTATAAAGACGCTCCATGCCTTACTGTAGTGTAAGCTTTGTTAGACTTCGAGTACAAATCCAGCCGAAGCCCACATACAGAACACTTCAAACTTCTGAAACTTGCTTTCCTAGTAGCTGAATTTATGAAAAAGAAAATATTAAAGGTAAATTCAATATATTCTTAATAAATTGTTTATCCAACAAAATATTTGAAATTTAATAAAAATTTATAAGAAACTTATTTTTATTGTTATTTAAAAGAAATGCTTAACAAATTAACAAATAATTATTTCTATTATTCTTTACCAAATAGTTTGCTCAGTGAATGCTACAATGCGAATAATACTAAAATTGTACCACAAATGTTATAATAATCATTCAGGATAGAAGTTGCATAATAATAACCGTATTCGTAATGCAAACCAAAGGCCGTGTACATCGGTAACATCATGAGCGCTCAAAATTGAATATTGCAAAAGTTTACAACAAAATGAATAATTGTAATAAAGCTTCATGTTATGCATACTGTTTCTCCATTGTGGTGCCGCACCGATACACGGAAATTCAATTATTTGCAACAAATATAAAACTTATGTGGCTGTTAATTATCTCTCCGCATGCTGCAGCATACTTGTAACAAAACAAATGAGAGCCAGCACGAAATTCGAATTTAGCAAAACTTTATCCAAAAAAAATATCGAACGCCGCTTGCATAAATCATATTCAATTTTATTTGTGTCCGCCTCAATTAATTTATTTATTACAGAAAACCGGTGAAATAACAACCGAACAAACAAAATTAAAAAAATATATATGCATATGCTTTGAATACGTAAATGTAGGTGCACATATAAATTTGGAAACGTTTCGTGTATTTGCTGGATTTTTTTTTTTGCAGTTTTGTTTTATTATTCGCTTACTTTCAGGCGAATTGTTTATCGGACAATGCATATTTCAATTTGCATTTGCCCGCATTCTAATTCCATTTGATGTACGCACACGGTTGCTGTCATGTAATTTTGATGTCGTTGAAATTAATTACAAAATGTTACACATTGGCGCTTTGTTCTAGTTCATGCGATAGTCATTAATAGGTATAGAAAAATAATAAAACCTAGATTCGTGATGTAATTTGTATTTAGCTTATGTATTTACATTATGTAACATCCTTGTTGAATGGTTAGGTATTCTCTTGATAGATGTTCACCATTAAGCATAGTGTCCGATTGAGCTTAGGGAAATCACTGACTAGTCTATTTAGAATAATGATTATTGTTGATTTTCTAATTGAAAATTAATTTGACTTTAAAACTTAAGTTAATTTGCTTTACTTCTCCATAAATTTATATTATTTAATTAGTATTTAGTATCATAAGTAGTTATATACTAATAAAAATTATAGTCTTTGAATAATTCGGTTCCCGAACAAAAAGCATCAGTTTTCAAAATATTGTTAAAACTATAGTGATTTTGTGTATTATTTAATACATTAGATAATATTATAAAGATTTAATTAAGGACTTCGAATTTTTGTTTCTATTAATTTTTATGGTATAAAATATTTCGGTTTTCGAATAACTTTTAACAATGATTGAAATTCAAGGTATAAAATAATGATAAGAAAATTAATCAATGCAATAAATATAGGATCGACGTAATTTTAAAGGAATTGTTGGATTGGAAGAAAACTTTTGAATAACAATGTTTTTATAAAAATAACTTAACTATTCTCTTTTCGTATATTGGGAAAAGCCTTAAGATTACTCAGCGAAGTGAGTAATCTTAATCTTAAAAGGAAGTCAATTCTATTCAGATGCAGCCTTGAGGAGTGAACGCTTTAATCCTTCTTTAGTTGGAATATAATTATTCATATTCCCGATCAATAACATTTAAGGATGTTCACACTGATTAAATTTATAAACTTAAATATAATTCGTTTTCCTTTAAACGTTTAAATTTTAGTCACTTCAATATTATTGACTCTTTTTTTAATAAGATAAACTGCAATGATTTAAACTTTCCAATGATTTAAATCCATTGAATAACTTTTTTAACGAATTAGTACAATAAGTTATAGAGGGTAGACAAAATTTTGTTCGTAAATTGAGTTTTTTTTTTAAATTTTGTATTTGTGTTCGAAAAGCGAATTTATTCATATGCTCATGTATAATAATATAAAATAAGTAAGGTTTATTTGTAAAAATTTTCTTCATTCGCAAGGCTTTAGCTTGGATTGTGTATACAGTTTTTACTAGAAAAAGTTAATAAGTTTCGCTGCAGAAAACAATTTCTAAATATATATATAATTAGTGTAAATCCCTGGCGTTGTGTATTAAGCATAAATACACCTAGAATAAGGGGATTTGTTGGTTGCAAGTTGTTCATTTTCCTGTTTTCCGCGTATTATTTTTTCTCCATTTATTTTCAAAGGGGGGGGGGAGTATTGTGGTTGGAAAGTTTTCGCCCGGTGCAGTTTCGCAAACTTCTTTTAAAAACTGAAGTGGCTTTTACAATAATGAGGGTAATACACAATGAAAACCAGAAAAAGAATGAGAAAGAAACAACGATTTTGTTGGTGCTGCAATAAATGATTTGCAACAAATCAATTTAATTTATATAATTTTTATATACCCGTGTTTCTAGAATAGAATTGCGTTCTGTTTTTTTTTTATGTTATTTTTGGTTGGTCGGTCTCCATTTTCGAAGTTTTCTTCGCCGAAGTATCAGTATTGCGGCTATATAAAGTAACCCTTCGAATGCTATGTGGGTGGAACGGAGAGGGAAAACGCGCCCGATAAGAATCTGGACTTTATTTATGCCCTGCTCGCATGATCAACGACAATGAACCATTCGACATGAACTACTTATTGCTTAAACGTGCCATAGATGTTTTTTAGGCAACAAAATAAAAGCCGCCGTGTGTATGCATAACCATTTCGATGCAATTTCTGAAACTATCGACCCCTTGCACATGTAGACATAATAATAACTATCATCGTTTACTTGCATATTATTACATCGCTTTATTGAATATTTTCCTAACATTAAGTATTTATTATGCAAATGTCCTCAGTTTAAATGTTATGTAAAAAGTAACCATTATACGACTCGGTTTACGACACAATTTCTATTTCTTTCAGATAAAAACTTGTTACGCGACAAGTAATTTGCAAAGTGTATATTTGCTCTTTTCGGAAATCAGTTAATTTCTAAACGTACTTATCAAGTACATTTACTTATTGCATATTATGGATATTTTTAGTTGAAACGTTATGTAAAAAATTATCAATATCAGTATAAAATAAATTGTAATTATTAACACAATGGTTGTGATTCTCGAAGGCATCGGTTTCTGTACAAAATTACGGTTTTTTTAAATTTTCTAATAAATTTGTGTCAACTAACTTGCGAAATCAACACAATTTATTTTGTTCACACTTGCTTTTCCTGAAAATTAGGTGAAGTATGTTTCTTTCTCAGTTAAATTGTTATCAAAAAAATTACTAATGTATGTATAAAATAACTTATTATTATAATGAGCATACTGGTTGTGATTTTTGAACGTTTCGGTTTTCGAACAAAATTTCAGTTTTATGAAATTTTAAATAATTTTAATAAATTCATGTCAGGTAACTTGAAAAGTCGACACAATTAATTCTGTTTATAAAAGGTGTCCCAAAATTAACGCAATTTGTGCAGTAAAGTGTTGGAAACCCAAAAAAAAAACAATTTGACATTTTACTGCACAAAGGGCAGCAAATTCAAATCTTGCGTGAATTTTGGGACACCCTTTATTTGCTTTTTGTGTAAAATCGGTGAAATTTGTTTCATTTTCAGTTGAAATGCTATGAAATAAAATAACTTGTTATTATAAACATATTGGTTGTGATTCTCTAACGATTCGGTTTCCGAACAAAATTTCGGTTTTCATCAAATTTTCTAATAAATTCGTATCAAGTAACTTGCGCAAAGCAATTCAATTTATTTCGTACATATTTTTTTACCTTTGTTTGTTTGGTAAATGTGTGAACATTGAAATATAATATACAGAAATGTATTTTTAGTTGTGATGTTGCATCGTTTCTAAAGTTAAAATGTTTATTTTTCTTAGATTCTGATAGTTGCCAAATAACTATTGTACTCTATGATCTTAAGTATTCAAGCATATACTTAAATTTGTAATGTTGAAAAATTAACAATATTTGTTTTCATTATACATACTCAAGTTTTTCTACAATAAAAGCCGCAAAAGTAATAATGAATGAAAAAAAAAATTCAATGCATAATGATGATCATTGATAAAATTGAATAGTTTTTTTCAAACTAGGGATTAATGTGGATTTACAATAATTACATAAAAACTAAATTAATTAAATTATCACAAATTTTGAGATTCAAGAACAAATAACTTTAGCAGCCAGTAATTCGTAGCAAAATAAGGATTAATGTGGATTTCAAATAATTATATAAAAAGAACTAAATTATTAAAAAAAATAAAAATGTTGCGAATGAAGGTTTTCTTGAACTAAAAACTTTAGCAGATGTAGCAAAAAAATTTAATTAAAAAAATCAGTAATGCGTTGCATAATGAGGATTAGTGCGGATTTATCCGCTACGTAATGTACGTAATAAGACGCATTTCCACGTTTCGCATGGCGAATGTAATGCAGGAAAATAGTTTTCAGTGCCAATAAAATCCTCTGGCGTGTAACGCTAAGTACAAAGTTGCGACTCTTGCGTTCCTAATTTTGTTTTAATATTGTAACAAAGTTTCCCTTTAAACCTTATCAAAAGAGGGCTTTTAACAAAATTAATAACGATGCCGGTGTATATATTTATGTAACATTCTTTCCGCGATGTTGCATCCATCCAGCGGCGTGCAAAGCCCAGAACTTCTTCAGCGATGTGGGAATTTCGCTCCGAGTTGCCGTGGATGTGGACCTTTTTTTTTAGATTGAGCGTTGCCCTTGGTTCGCTCATCTGGTCCATTCGTGAAGATGCACATGTTAACGGTTTAACAAGTGATACTTTTTATGATCCATTTATGAAGGAAGGCATTGAATATGTGTATGAATTAAGAAATGAGGTGATGTCATGTCTTATTTTAATTGCAAATTTATTACTCTCATGGACCCAATAAAGTTTAGACGCATATTTATTAATGAATTCATTATTGCGTTTTTTAGAAATAAATTGAAGTCAATGGTTTAATTTTCAATGACAACAATGCATCACAAAGATTGATGATGAATAATTAACAACTATTGAAATTATTATAGTTCATTACGTAAGTTTACTAATAAAAATTATAATTTATAATAAAATTTGAAATATCAAATGTAGTACCATTGGAATACATTTTCAGATTATTTATAAACAAGTTTTTTCTTATAATTTTTAATTTTATATTATAAATACATTACTTAATACTATACTTCCTCTGCTTAACTCTTCCCAGCTTGTTTCCCTAGCGAACTTCAGGCTGCACAGTTTTGCCACTGTTTACAATTTCAGGTATAAAATAGCTTTATTTTCCAATGCTTTCTGAAAATAGTTTTGTATTCATAAGAGTTGAGTTGATAATTGATCATCTTATTGGAAATAATTTTTGGTGTTTATTGTATAACAATCAAATTATAACTTTATAAATTAGTTTAAATCAAATTCATTTTCCAGGTAACAAAAAACTTTAATTTTGCAATGAATTCATCTTATATTGAAATATTTTTTAGAAGGGCAATAAAATTATAAATTGAAATATTAGTTTAGATCAAAGTAATTTTTCAGGTAAAAATTCATTAATTCTCGAATGCTTTTCTGAAAATATTAGAAAAAGTGTTAGTCTAGAATTAATAAAAAAACAGTTACGAATAAGTTTAGTTAAAAGTAATTTTCCAGTTAAAAAAAATTTGTCCTATTTTTGACGAAAATATTTGAAAGTGTTAATTTTATATTGAAATCATATTTAGTGTTTATTTTAAAACATTTGAAAAAATAGATTAGTAAGTAAAATAAATCGTAAACAGTGGCGGATTAATGATAGTCGTGGTCCCAAATATATATGTCTGGGGTCGGCATTTATTTTGGAGCAAAGAGCCACTTGCCTGTTAAAAAAAGACTAGGGAGCCGCTATTTCTACTAGTAAAATGAATGCTAATAAATGAAAAAGAGCCACATGCGGCTCTGAGAGCCGCATTTGCCCATCCCTGGTATATAATATGTAATCTCTAAAATAGTAAAGTGAAATTGCGTAACATATGATTTATATTAATTATATTAATTTAATATTATAAAAAGTATATAATTGGAGATACTCTCAATATGTGTATTTATGTGCGATCTAAATTTAAGTAAAAAATGTTATTCATCACATCTGACGCAATAGCGCATGGAATCTGTAATTCACAAGGTTGTGAATGATTCTTGGTTCAGTTTTTGTGTATATGCTGAAGTGAACGGTTGTAGTGGATTTCCCATTGAGACCGATCAAAGGTAATGCGAACATCTGCGAATCATTGACTAACTTTTATATATGTATATATATATTTTATATAATAGGAGAAAATAAAAAAGTGTATAAAATATATAAAATTGTATTTTGTGCATTATAAAGCCGTTTAATAATTTACAAAAAAGCCCTATTGATAAAACGAAATCGCTTTTCTTCGATACTGCTTATTAGTGATTCAAGCAGCGCTCTCATTGTGATCCGAATAATTCCCACCTAGTTGTATTATCCTCACGTATATGAGATAACAAAGTCCGGCTATAACGTACAGCATTTAATTTTACTCAGTTTATATCGTCTCCTTTTGTTTGAACTGTTCAGATTTTTATTTCGTTAAACTCTTGAGTCTACAAAAAAAATCTTTAAAAACAATTATTTATTTTATTAAAAATAAACATGTAATAATTAATTAAATTTATATACAAATGATATTTGTAAACATATTAAATAAATATTTTGTTATTAGAATATTGATTTTACAAGTAATCATTTAAATTCTAATTAATCAAATGTTTATAGCTTTTTTAAGTAAAAAAAAATACTAATTTATATTGCTCACAAAAATCTTTAAAATTAGTTCAAAAACTTTGGGAAAAAAATCGATTTTTCATATTTTTGTTTATTATTGTTTATTGACATTTTTTGTAAATATTTATTAATTAAAATAGTTATTAATGTATAAATCAGAATTTTATTAAAATTATGTGTTATATTCATTTTATAGAATTAATTAAAATTAGTTTTACAAAAAAATATCTTTTTACGTGGCTCTACTGGAATATTCAGTTCATTATTGAAAATTGTTTTGTTTATACCTGCCACATAGTATTGAAAATAGTGCTCTTTCGTTAACAAAGTTGACGATATAGTTATTAAATATGCATTTATAATTTAAAAAAAAACTGTTGAAAGCACATATGTAATTATTTGATCTAAATTAGAGCATAGCGATTTGTTAAAATAACAAGTTTTAATGGATTTACGCAAATTGAGTGTGATTGATAGGCATTTACAAACCTCTATACAAACCACTCTACAAATGGATAAACAAGATAATCCGTCAACGTAAAGAAAATGCATTTACATAAAATCGAAATGCTTATTTTTTTTTAATATTCTGTTTGGATTAAATCTGTTTCAATCAGAATGCGGCGATTTCCGAAAAAAAGAATTGGTGTATAATAACAGATTACGTGGAATCCAATAAGAGGTGCGTGCTCCAACCCTATTGACTCTACTTTTTAAACTGTATTTGGAGCAAACTCAAAACAGCTTTGGCGGATTTGCATGTGGGGTCAGACGCGACGTCAAGCATGTAAAATGTACAAAAATAAAACTCATCTCTATTTACATACACATTCACAC